>NC_057798.1:118947900-119188853 GCF_018294505.1 Triticum aestivum
TTCTCTATACTGCTTGCATTAGAGTAGTGTAGCATGTTACTGTTCGGTTACTCCTATTCTGTTGCATAGCGTGTCATTGTTCCTACAGTCATTAATACCTTACCCGCAATCCTAAATGCTTAGTATAGGATGCTAATTTATCATCATTGGCCCTACATTCTTGTCAGTCTGCCTTGCTATACTATTGGGCCGTGATCACTTGGGAGGTGATCACGGGTATATACTATTCATATATACATACTATACAGATGGTGATTAAAGTCGGGTCAACTCGTTGAGTACCCGCAAGTGATTCCGATGTGGGGGCTGAAAGGACAGGTGGCTCCATCCCGGTAGAGGTGGGCCTGGGTTCCTGATGGCCCCCGACTGTTCCTATGTGGCGGAGCGACAGGGCAGGTTGAGACCACCTAGGCGAGAGGTGGGCCTGGCCCTAGTCGGCGTCCGCAGTTACTTCATAATAACACGCTTAACGAGATCTTGGTATTTGATCTGAGTCTGGCCACTGGCCTATACGCACTAACCAACTACGCGGGAAAGATATGGGCACTCGACGTCGTGGTATCAGCCGAAGCCTTCGTGACGTCAGCAACTGAGCGGCGCGCGCCGGATTGGAACGTAAGCCTGCTCTTGTATTAAGGGGGCTAGTTCTGCTTTCGGCCGCGTACGCAACGTGCAGGTGTGCTAAGGGCGATGGGCCCAGACCCATGTGCGCTTAGGTTTAGACCGGCGTGCTGACCTCTCTGTTGTGCCTAGGTGGGGCTGCGACGTGTTGATCTTCCGAGGCCGGGCATGACCCAGGAAAGTGTGTCCGGCCAAATGGGATCGAGCGTGTTGGGTTATGTGGTGCACCCCTGCAGGGAAGTTAATCTATTCGAATAGCCGTGATCTTCGGTAACAGGACGATTTGGAGTTGTACCTTGACCTTATGACAACTAGAACCGAATACTTAATAAAACACACCCAGACAAGTTCCACAGACAACCCGGTGATCGCTTTTCCACAGGGCAACGAGGGGAGGATCGCCGGGTAGGATTATGCTATGCGATGCTACTTGGAGGACTTCAGTCTACTCTCTTCTACATGCTGCAAGACGGACGCTGCCAGAAGCGTAGTCTTCGACAGGATTATCTATGCCCCTCTTATTCTGGCATTCTGCAGTTCAGTCCACTGATATGGCCCTTTACACATATACCCATGCATATGTAGTGTAGCTCCTTGCTTGCGAGTACTTTGGATGAGTACTCACGGTTGCTTTTCTCCCTCTTTTCCCCTTTCCCTTTTACCTGGTTGTCGCAACCAGATACTGGAGCCCTGGAGCCAGACGCCACCGTCGACGATGATTCCTACTACACTGGAGGTGCCTACTACTACATGCAGGCCGCTGACGACGACCAGGAGTAGTTTAGGAGGATCCCAGGCAGGAGGCCTGCACCTCTTTCGATCTGTATCCCAGTTTGTGCTAGCCTTCTTAAGGCAAACTTGTCTAACTTATGTCTGTACTCAGATATTGTTGTTTCCGCTGACTCGTCTATGATCGAGCACTTGTATTCGAGCTCTCGAGGCCCCTGGCTTGTATTATGATGCTTGTATGACTTATTTATGTTTTTAGAGTTGTGATGTGATATCTTCCCGTGAGTCCCTGATCTTGATCGTACATGTTTGCATGCATGATTAGTGCACGATTGAATCGGGGGCGTCACAAGTTGGTATCAGAGCCGACTGCCTGTAGGAATTCCCCTTCCACACTCCTTGGCCAAAATTGAGTCTAGACATTGCAAAACTTTTACTAACATGGCTGTGTGTCTTACGGGCCCACGTCGCCATTGGGTGATAATAGGATCTTTTATTCCTCGACCTATACTCTGGGATTCTGATCTCTCTTCTACTTGGGTTAAATGATTTTTGCTAACTCTAACTCTAGGTTCTCGTAAATACTTTCTCCCGGAGAGCCCCTTCATTCCAGATGATGGCCTGCTTCACTAGAAGATTCCGAAGATACTCTTCGATATTCTCTCAAGACTTTGTGTCCACCACTTTTGCTATTTCCGACCACCGATAAATCCTTATGGATAACTACTTACACTTGCCATTTATACGCTCATCCCTCATTGATCTTGTTATTACAAGATACCCCGAAGTTTTCTCTATTGTTCCGAGAATACTTTGTGCCTAATGCCTTGCAGTTCCTTGTCGCCTGAATACACCTACAAATTAATCCTCACACTTACCGAGGATTTGTTTCTCCCTAGTTGTTCAGTTGTTTCACAAAATTCTTCGAAATATTATCTGATTTTCGAGAATCCTCTGCAGCCTATGGCTCTAGAAATTCTTGTCTGCCTGCATTATGGTTAAATCCCAAATGCCTAGCATTATTCATTGACATCCTTTGCACTATCATTATGAGACCGTTGATTCAATATGATGCAGTTGTTCGCAATTGTCAATCACAATTAGAATCCATCCATCCGGCTCAGATGTCATTTTTGAACATGAGCTGGTTCTCGACCAATCAATTGTCGTCGGTTGTACCCCTAAGTCTATTCAGCTTATCCATTCTTAATCAGAGCGTTTGCTTCCGATCCTTCGATTTGGAATCATAATTCCTTTGCATTTGAGCTTCGAATTATTCAGATGATTCCACAACCGTTGCATTTGCATTCTTTCCTCTTCTGGTTAAGTACCGATACTCACATCAGATCCTTTGTGGACCATCAAGTCCTTTGTTGGATTGTTATCCGACAGTGTCCTTCATATTTAATCACCCTATGAGTTATTTCCCTGATACATAATACCATTGGTAAATCCTATACTCTGAATTGGCCAACCATGCTCTGCTTTCGAGCTGGTGATAATTACTCTCGAAGCTTGTGGTATATGTTTCTAAGATGCCCCGATGGGTTGAACCTATTCCTTTCTTAATCGGTGTGAACCCGAAAGTTTTTCAAGGTTCATACTCCTCTGGTAATTCACCAAGTAGGTCTTCGCACTCAAATCACTTAATAGAGCAGTGAATGAAAGGTTATGCATTGAAGAAGTGGGAGTCGACCTTGAACTTTGTCTTCATGCCCATGGACACGATGTAGATCTTATCATTAAAGCTTCTCTTACATTAATTATTCCCTTGGTATTAGTTCATCTTATATCTGGGATCATGCCTTTTTGCAATCGTGGTCCCGACCATGTTCTCCTTTACTTACCATTTCTCGTGCAAGTTTAAGCACTTGTCTTGTGCAGAGCAATACCCTAGTCCAATCCCTATTTTGATCTGTCGTCGAGTATTACCCCCTCGTATCTCGAGATTATCATGGAACTGCATAACCTCTTCTGAGTTCTTCATCAAGTACTACATTCTCACGGGTTCCAATTTTTCACGGGCTCTGAGTTATTAAACACTCAAAGACACTGATAACTGAGCCGAGTCCGCACTACGGTTCAACAACTCTTTAGTAATCTTCTTTAAGTACGAGTTTGTACCCGATCATGTCATTCCTAGCCTACTCTGCTATATCTATTCGTGTTGATTTTAACTGTGCTACCTGGTCCTTCTCGGAGCACAATTTTTGATGATGAGCTAAGCTTACGTCAATTTTCCTCATCATGTCATTTCGCCTTGAACAGCAAACTTGGTTTGGAGTTTGTGACGTACCCGTGGCTCCACTAACCTTTCGCTTCATCATTCCTTTGACTTGATGTCATCGTCGATCGATTACATCTTCATGAAATCTCTCGACAAATGTGTCGTGATCATCATCATCATTTTGAGCTCTTCCAGGATATCAATTGAATTCATTATGAGAAAGACCATCCTTGCCCTCGATGATTAGTGTTGAAAATATGCCCTAGAGGCAATAATAAAAGCATTATTATTATATTTCCTTGTTCATGATAATTGTCTTTATTCATGCTATAATTGTGTTATCCGGAAATCGTAATACATGTGTGAATAACAGACATCAACATGTCCCTAGTGAGCCTCTAGTTGACTAGCTCGTTGATCAACAGATAGTCATGATTTCCTGACTATGGACACTGGATGTCATTGATAAAGAGATCACATCATTAGGAGAATGATGTGATGGACAAGACCCAATCCTAAACATAGCACAAGATCGTATAGTTCGTTTGCTAGAGTTTTGCAATGTCAAAGTATCTTTTCCTTAGACCATGAGATCGTGTAACTCCCGGATACCATAGGAGTGCTTTGGGTATGCCAAACGTCACAACGTAACTGGGTGACTATAAAGGTAGACTACGGGTATCTACGAAAGTGTCTGTTGGGTGACATGGATCAAGACTGGGATTTGTCACTCCGTATGACGGAGAGGTATCACTGGGCCCACTCGGTAATGCATCATCATAATGAGCTCAGAGTGACCAAGTGTCTGGTCACGGGATCATGCATTACGGTACGAGTAAAGTGACTTGCCGGTAACGAGATTGAACGAGGTATTGGGATACCGACGATCGAATCTCGGGCAAGTAACATATCGATAGACAAAGGGAATAGCGTACGGGGTTGATAGAATCCTCGACATCGTGGTTCATCTGATGAGATCATCGTGGAGCATGTGGGAGCCAACATGGGTATCCAGATCCCGCTGTTGGTTATTGACCGGAGAGTCGTCTCGGTCATGTCTGCTTGTCTCCCGAACCCGTAGGGTCTACACACTTAAGGTTCGGTTACGCTAGGGTTGTAGGGATATGTATATGCAGTAACCCGAATGTTGTTCGGAGTCCCGGATGAGATCCCGGACGTCACGAGGAGTTCCGGAATGGTCCGGAGGTAAAGATTTATATATGGGAAGTCCTGTTTCGGGCATCGGGACAAGTTTCGGGGTTATCGGTATTGTACCGGGACCACCGGAAGGGTCCCGGGGGTCCACCGGGTGGGTCCACCTGTCCCGGGGGGCACATGGGCTGTAAGGGGGTGCGCCTTGGCCTAATGGGCCAAGGGCACCAGCCCCACATAGGCCCATGCGCCTAGGGTTAAGAGGGGAAGAGTCCTAGGAGGGTAAGGCACCTCCTAGGTGCCTTGGGGGGGAGGGAAACCCCCCTTGGCCGCCGCACCCCCTAGGAGATTGGATCTCCTAGGGCCGGCCACCCCCCCTTGGCACCCCTATATATAGTGGGGGAGAGGAGGGACTTCATACCTGAACGCCTTGGCCTTTGGTTGCCTCCTTCTCCCTCTCCAACACCTCCTCCTCCTCCATAGTGCTTAGCGAAGCTCTGCCGGAGTACTGCAGCTCCATCAACACCACGCCGTCGTGCTGCTGCTGGTGCCATCTCCCTCAACCTCTCCTCCCTCCCTTGCTAGATCAAGAAGGAGGAGACGTGGCTGTTCCGTACGTGTGTTGAACGCGGAGGTGCCGTCCGTTCGGCGCTGGTCATCGGTGATTTGGATCACGTCGAGTACGACTACATCATCACCGTTCTTTGAACGCTTCCGCTCGCGATCTACAAAGGTATGTAGATGCATCTAATCCCTCGTTGCTAGATGAACTCCTAGATGATCTTGGTGAAACGAGTAGGAAAATTTTTGTTTTCTGCAACGTTCCCCAACAGTGGTATCAGAGCTAGGTCTATGCGTAGTTCTTCTTGCGCGAGTAGAACACAATTTGTTGTGGGCATAGATTTGTCAACTTTCTTGCCGTTACTAGTCCTTTCTTGCTTCAGCGGTATTGTGGGATGAAGCGGCCCGGACCAACCTTACACATACGCTTACGTGAGACTGGTTCCACCGACTAACATGCACTAGTTGCATAAGGTGGCTGGCGGGTGTCTGTCTCTCCTACTTTAGTTGGAGCGGAATCGATGAACAGGGTCCTTATGAAGGGTAAATAGAAGTTGACAAATCACGTTATGGCTTTAACGTAGGTAAGAAAACGTTCTTGCTAGAACCCTAATTCAGCCACGTAAAACTTGCAACAACAATTAGAGGACGTCTAACTTGTTTTTGCAGCAAGTGGTTTGTGATATGATATGGCCAAAGTTGTGATGAATGATGAATGATCTATATGTGATGTATGAGATGTTCATGCTATTGTAATAGGATTCACGACTTGCATGTCGATGAGTATGACAACCGGCAGGAGCCATAGGAGTTGTCTTTATTCTTTTAATGACCTGCGTGTCATCGAGAAACGCCATGTAAATTACTTTACTTTATTGCTAAACGCATTAGCCATAGTAGTAGAAGTAATAGTTGGCGAGCAACTTCATGGCGACACGATGATGGAGATCATGATGATGGAGATCATGGTGTCAAGCCGGTGACAAGATGATCATGGAGCCCCAAGATGGAGATCAAAGGAGCTATGTGATATTGGCCATATCATGTCACGTTTATTATTTGATTGCATGTGATGTTTATCATGTTTTGCATCTTGTTTACTTAGAACGACGGTAGTAAATAAGATGATCCCTCATACTAATTTCAAGAAGTGTTCCCCCTAACTGTGCACCGTTGCGACAGTTCGCTGTTTCAAAACATCACGTGATGATCGGGTGTTTTATTCAGACGTTCACATACAACGGGTGTAAGACAGATTTACACATGCAAACACTTAGGTTGACTTGACGAGCCTAGCATGTACAGACATGGCCTCGGAACACAGAAGACCGAAAGGTCGAGCATGAGTCGTATAGAAGATACGATCAACATGAAGATGTTCACCGACGTTGACTAGTCCGTCTCACGTGATGATCGGACACGGTCTAGTTTAACTCGGATCATGTAATACTTAGATGACTAGAGGGATGTCTAATCTAAGTGGGAGTTCACTAATAATTTGATTAGTTGAACTTAATTATCATGAACTTAGTCTAAATACTTTGCAATATGTCTTGTAGATCAAATGGCCAACGTAGTCCTCAACTTCAACGCGTTCCTAGAGAAAACTAAGCTGAAAGACGATGGCAGCAACTATACGGACTGGGTCCGGAACCTGAGGATCATCCTCATAGCTGCCAAGAAAGATTATGTCCTACAAGCACCACTTGGTGACGCGCCCGTTCTCCCTGCGGAACAAGACGTTATGAACGCTTGGCAGGCACGTTCCGATGACTACTCCCTCGTTCAGTGCGGCATGCTTTACAGCCTAGAGCCGGGGCTCCAAAAGCGTTTTGAGAGACATGGAGCATATGAGATGTTCGAAGAGCTGAAAATGGTTTTCCAAGCTCATGCCTGGGTCGAGAGATATGAAGTCTCTGACAAATTCTTCAGCTGTAAGATGGAGGAAAACAGTTCTGTCAGTGAGCACATACTCACTATGTCTGGGTTGCATAACCGCTTGACTCAGCTGGGAGTTAATCTCCCGGATGATGCGGTCATTGACAGAATCCTCCAGTCACTTCCACCAAGCTACAAGAGCTTTGTGATGAACTTCAATATGCAGGGGATGGAAAAGACCATTCCTGAAGTATTTGCTATGCTGAAATCAGCAGAGGTAGAAGTCAGGAAGGAACATCAAGTGTTGATGGTCAATAAAACCACTAAGTTCAAGAAAGGCAAGGGTAAAAAGAGCTTCAAGAAGGACGGCAAGGAGGTTGCCGCGCCCGGCAAGCAAGCTGCCGGGAAGAAGCCAAAGAATGGACCCAAGCCCGAGACTGAGTGCTTTTATTGCAAGGGAAGCGGTCACTGGAAGCGGAACTGCCCTAAGTACTTAGCGGATAAGAAGGCCGGCAAAACAAAAGGTATATATGATATACATATAATTGATGTGTACCTTACTAGTGCCCGTAGTGGCTCCTGGGTATTTGATACCGGTGCAGTTGCTCACATTTGTAACTCAAAGCAGGGGCTGCGGAATAAGCGGAAACTAGCAAAGGACGAGGTGACGATGCGCATCGGGAATGGTTCCAAGGTCAATGTGATCGCCGTCGGCACGCTACCTCTGCATCTCCCTTCGGGATTAGTTTTAAACCTTAATAATTGTTATTTAGTGCCAGCTTTGAGCATGAACATTGTATCGGGATCTCGTTTAATTCGAGATGGCTACTCTTTTAAATCTGAGAATAATGGTTGTTCCATTTTTATGAGAGATATGTTTTATGGTCATGCTCCTATGGTGAATGGTTTATTCCTTATGAATCTCAAACGTGATGCTACACATATTCATAATGTGAGTACCAAAAGAAGTAAGGTTGATAATGATAGTCCCACATACTTGTGGCACTGCCGCCTTGGTCACATAGGTGTCAAACGCATGAAGAAGCTCCATGCTGATGGACTTTTAGAGTCTCTTGATTATGAATCATTTGACACGTGCGAACCATGCCTTATGGGTAAAATGACCAAGACTCCGTTCTCAGGAACAATGGAGCGAGCAACCGACTTATTAGAAATCATACATACTGATGTGTGCGGTCCAATGAGTGTTGAGGCTCGCGGTGGCTATCGTTATGTTCTCACCCTCACTGATGATTTAAGTAGGTATGGGTATATCTACTTAATGAAACACAAGTCTGAAACCTTTGAAAAGTTCAAGGAATTTCAGAGTGAGGTTGAAAATCAACGTGACAGGAAAATCAAGTTTCTGCGATCAGATCGTGGAGGAGAATACTTGAGTCACGAGTTTGGCACACACTTAAGAAAATGTGGAATAGTTTCACAACTCACGCCGCCTGGAACACCTCAGCGTAATGGTGTGTCCGAACGTCGTAATCGCACTCTATTAGATATGGTACGATCTATGATGTCTCTTACCGATTTACCGCTTTCCTTTTGGGGCTATGCTTTAGAGACTGCCGCATTCACTTTAAATAGGGCTCCGTCGAAATCCGTTGAGACGACACCGTATGAATTATGGTTTGGGAAGAAACCTAAGCTGTCATTTCTAAAAGTTTGGGGATGCGATGCTTATGTCAAGAAACTTCAACCTGAAAAGCTCGAACCCAAATCGGAAAAATGCGTCTTCATAGGGTACCCAAAAGAAACTATTGGGTACACCTTCTACCTTAGATCCGAAGGCAAGATCTTTGTTGCCAAGAATGGGTCCTTTCTGGAGAAAGAGTTTCTCTCAAAAGAAGTAAGTGGGAAGAAAGTAGAGCTTGATGAAGTATTACCTCTTGAACCGGAAAATGGCGCAACTCAAGAAAATGTTCCTGAGGTGCCAGCACCGACTAGAGAGGGAGTTAATGATAATGATCAAGATACTTCTGATCAAGCTCCTACTGAAATTCGAAGGTCCACAAGGACACGTTCCGCACCAGAGTGGTACGGCAACCCTGTCTTGGAAATCATGTTGTTAGACAACGGTGAACCTTCAAACTATGAAGAAGCGATGGCGGGACCAGATTCCGACAAATGGCTAGAAGCCATGAAATCCGAGATAGGATCCATGTATGAAAACGAAGTATGGACTTTGACTGACTTGCCCGTTGAGCGGCGAGCCATAGAAAATAAATGGATCTTTAAGAAGAAGACAGACGCGGATGGTAATGTGACCATCTATAAAGCTCGGCTTGTCGCTAAGGGTTATCGACAAGTTCAAGGGGTTGACTACGATGAGACTTTCTCACCGGTAGCGAAGCTGAAGTCCGTCCGAATCATGTTAGCAATTGCCGCATTCTATGATTACGAAATATGGCAAATGGACGTCAAAACGGCATTCTTTAATGGTTTCCTTAAGGAAGAATTGTATATGATGCAGCCGGAAGGTTTTGTCAATCCTAAAAATGTTGACAAAGTGTGCAAGCTCCAACGCTCGATTTATGGGCTGGTGCAAGCATCTCGGAGTTGGAACATTCGCTTTGATGAGATGATCAAAGCGTTTGGGTTTACACAGACTTATGGAGAAGCCTGCGTTTACAAGAAAGTGAGTGGGAGCTCTGTAGCATTTCTCATATTATATGTAGATGACATACTTTTGATGGGAAATGATATAGAACTCTTGGACAGCATCAAGGCCTACTTGAATAAAAGTTTTTCAATGAAGGACCTTGGAGAAGCTGCTTATATATTAGGCATCAAAATCTATAGAGATAGATCGAGACGCCTCATAGGTCTTTCACAAAGCACATACCTTGATAAGATATTGAAGAAGTTCAATATGGATCAATCCAAGAAAGGGTTCTTGCCTGTGTTACAAGGTGTGAAATTGAGCTCAGCTCAATGTCCGACCACGGCAGAAGATATAGAAGAGATGAGCGTCATCCCCTATGCCTCAGCCATAGGTTCTATTATGTATGCCATGCTGTGTACCAGACCTGATGTTAACCTTGCCGTAAGTTTGGTAGGAAGGTACCAAAGTAATCCCGGCAAGGAACACTGGACAGCGGTCAAGAATATCCTGAAGTACCTGAAAAGGACTAAGGAAATGTTTCTCGTTTATGGAGGTGACGAAGAGCTCGTCATAAAGGGTTACGTCGACGCTAGCTTCAACACAGATCTGGATGACTCTAAGTCACAAACCGGATACATGTATATTTTGAATGGTGGGGCAGTAAGCTGGTGCAGTTGCAAGCAAAGCGTCGTGGCGGGATCTACATGTGAAGCGGAGTACATGGCAGCCTCGGAGGCAGCACATGAAGCAATATGGGTGAAGGAGTTCATCACCGACCTAGGAGTCATACCCAATGCGTCGGGGCCGATCAAGCTCTTCTGTGACAACACTGGAGCTATTGCACTTGCCAAGGAGCCCAGGTTTCACAAGAAGACAAGGCACATCAAGCGTCGCTTCAACTCCATTCGTGAAAATGTTCAAGATGGAGACATAGAGATTTGTAAAGTACATACGGACCTGAATGTAGCAGATCCGTTGACTAAACCTCTCCCTAGAGCAAAACATGATCAACACCAGAATTCCATGGGTGTTCGATTCATCACAATGTAACTAGATTATTGACTCTAGTGCAAGTGGGAGACTGTTGGAAATATGCCCTAGAGGCAATAATAAAAGCATTATTATTATATTTCCTTGTTCATGATAATTGTCTTTATTCATGCTATAATTGTGTTATCCGGAAATCGCAATACATGTGTGAATAACAGACATCAACATGTCCCTAGTGAGCCTCTAGTTGACTAGCTCGTTGATCAACAGATAGTCATGATTTCCTGACTATGGACACTGGATGTCATTGATAACGAGATCACATCATTAGGAGAATGATGTGATGGACAAGACCCAATCCTAAACATAGCACAAGATCGTATAGTTCGTTTGCTAGAGTTTTGCAATGTCAAAGTATCTTTTCCTTAGACCATGAGATCGTGTAACTCCCGAATACCGTAGGAGTGCTTTGGGTATGCCAAACGTCACAACGTAACTGGGTGACTATAAAGGTAGACTACGGGTATCTCCGAAAGTGTCTGTTGGGTGACATGGATCAAGACTGGGATTTGTCACTCCGTATGACGGAGAGGTATCACTGGGCCCACTCGGTAATGCATCATCATAATGAGCTCAGAGTGACCAAGTGTCTGGTCACGGGATCATGCATTACAGTACGAGTAAAGTGACTTGCCGGTAACGAGATTGAACGAGGTATTGGGATACCGACGATCGAATCTCGGGCAAGTAACATATCGATAGACAAAGGGAATAGCGTACGGGGTTGATAGAATCCTCGACATCGTGGTTCATTCGATGAGATCATCGTGGAGCATGTGGGAGCCAACATGGGTATCCAGATCCCGTTGTTGGTTATTGACCGGAGAGTCGTCTCGGTCATGTCTGCTTGTCTCCCGAACCCGTAGGGTCTACACACTTAAGGTTCGGTTACGCTAGGGTTGTAGGGATATGTATATGCAGTAACCCGAATGTTGTTCGGAGTCCCGGATGAGATCCCGGACGTCACGAGGAGTTCCGGAATGGTCCGTAGGTAAAGATTTATATATGGGAAGTCCTGTTTCGGGCATCGGGACAAGTTTCGGGGTTATCGGTATTGTACCGGGACCACCGGAAGGGTCCGGGGGTCCACCGGGTGGGTCCACCTGTCCCGGGGGGCCACATGGGCTGTAAGGGGGTGCGCCTTGGCCTAATGGGCCAAGGGCACCAGCCCCACATAGGCCCATGCGCCTAGGGTTAAGAGGGGAAGAGTCCTAGGAGGGTAAGGCACCTCCTAGGTGCCTTGGGGGGGAGGGAAACCCCCCTTGGCCGCCGCACCCCCTAGGAGATTGGATCTCCTAGGGCCGGCCACCCCCCCTTGGCACCCCTATATATAGTGGGGGAGAGGAGGGACTTCATACCTGAACGCCTTGGCCTTTGGTTGCCTCCTTCTCCCTCCCCAACACCTCCTCCTCCTCCATAGTGCTTAGCGAAGCTCTGCCGGAGTACTGCAGCTCCATCAACACCACGCCGTCGTGCTGCTGCTGGTGCCATCTCCCTCAACCTCTCCTCCCTCCCTTGTTGGATCAAGAAGGAGGAGACGTGGCTGTTCCGTACGTGTGTTGAACGCGGAGGTGCCGTCCGTTCGGCGCTGGTCATCGGTGATTTGGATCACGTCGAGTACGACTACATCATCACCGTTCTTTGAACGCTTCCGCTCGCGATCTACAAAGGTATGTAGATGCATCTAATCCCTCGTTGCTAGATGAACTCCTAGATGATCTTGGTGAAACGAGTAGGAAAATTTTTGTTTTCTGCAACGTTCCCCAACAATTAGTGTTATCATCGACCACTCTACTGCCTTCCCTGCAACACAAACTTGTTCATGTTTTGTGTTATACCTTGAGTTCCTTGCTACCCAGCATTTGTTCTTCTTTACCTTGGAGTATTACTATATTTTATGTCAAGGATGCTGTGAGGACTGCTCCACCTCTTAAAGAATTCTTGGTATTGTGATACTTCTCACCCTCACCATTCTTTCTTGGTCCCCGTATTGATTCTAACCGGGATACCAACACGTGAACCATGCTGCATGGATTCTGTACTTCTAGCAACCTTATTGCTTTGAAGTTAATGGTCAACATTTCATTCTTAGACCATTGGTTATCAAATCACCATTCTAACATTGATCCTACTACCTAAGCCCATATTTCGGGTGCACCTTTCAACCAGTGATTAATTGTGTATGTCTCCCTCGAGCATACATCATTATATCATTTGATCTGTTAAATGTTATCTCCTTGTTCACGTAATTGTGGAGATCCATCTTTTGGAAATCTCGATGAATTGTCGCTGAGACCATTAGCCACCTCCTGATCCTCTCTTTGATTTAATGATGAACTCTTGTTTTGGAACTCGCTTCCATAGTTCAATTCCCGAGAATCTTACAATGTCATCTCGACAATTTGTGTTGCACCTTTCTTCTCACGCAACCTGAGTCTAAGTTATCCTAACACCAATCAGATCTGAATCTCGGTCGGATATGATGGTTGGAACATATTTCCAAGAGTTATAACATTGGTCTTTATATATGACCCGGCAAGATGATGTCATGCCTAGCACACCTGGCCGGAGGCCCTATTGTTATAGTTCCCTTTTTAGAAAGGTTAGCGATTCTTCCATGAGGATATCGTAAGACTTATTCTATAATTTGTTCCTGATGGATCCTTTGCGTATCCAAAGTCTGATCTTTGCTTAAACACCATTCCAATGCTATCTCGAAGCATGTCATGTGGTACTCCGATTTTCAATAAGAATATTTGAAGCACAATGCTAAATTTTCTCTATCAATTATCCAAACATCATTGTATGGGTAATGTCATGAAATTTCTCTCCCCTTTCCAAAAAGGTTTTCTACAATTATATCATGTCATGGATAACATGCTATGCTTATCCTTGGGAAGGATATACCCTGAATTATGTGTTTAAACACATTTTCCCCTTCCATTGTTCTGATTAAACCTGATAATCACTTTTCCTTTCCATTGGTTTGTTTAACCCTTCTTGTGATCTATATTATATAAGCAGTAATATTCTTCTGCTTATGCAAAACACCTCGGTGTACAACCGTGTCGGCAAGACCCCGTTACTATTGTTGATGACATTTCGGTAGCCACCGATGGGTGATAACTTTGCCAATTGGTTCGCCTCGCTCAACAAGCAGGAAAATTGCTCTCTTCGTTCCTCGTCCTTGGTACCGACATTGTTGCCGGCATACCTGACAAGCTATTCACTAACATGCATCCTTGTCGCGGTATTGCAAGATGTCACCACCCTTCCTACTTTCAACCCACACGGTGGGCCCATAACCCACAGGTCCACTGGATCGAAACCTGACTCTCCTTTACAACCCGGATTCTAATGTATCCTTTGCACCTGGCTTCGTATGTGATTCACGAGCTAAATGCTATACCATTATTCATCCAGGAATCAAACACCATGTTATTCTCGTTGTTCAAACCCCCATTCCAGCTTATGTCTAGTCATCGAATGATTGCCTACCCATTGAAACTTTGGTGCAATCATATATTGCACTCAACGAATTCACTGAAATACAACTCGTGGGGTACCTTGTGTATTTCCCATTGAGTTCACGTCAGATGCCCAGCATTGTCGAGATGCGTTCTTCCGGAGTTTTCCCCCTTGGTCGCGTTCGTAGGATGATGGAGATCCCGAAGAAAGAATGACGACTTCATCATGATGCCCCGATGCAGTGAATTGAAAACTTCAACGTAGTGGATCGACCTCTTCGAGAAAAGCAACCAAGACCGAGAAGATTGGTTAGAATTTCGTAACCAGATAACCTTTCCCCTTAGTCCCCCTCTTAAATCTCGGGACGAGATTTCTTGTAGTGGAGGAGAATTGTGACGCTCGGATACTTAAGCTACAGTGAACCTCTGATAATGATGGCACGTCACCTCGCTTACTGTTGTTAACCTCACGTTAGTTGACAACTGGTTCGGAATTAAACTTCAAAATAAAGTCGATCGATGAAAGTGTTGAAACATTAAAACTAAAATGTTATGTTTGTGTCAATTAATCCGTACTAAATTTTGGTGAAGAAACCACACTTTTATAAAATTTTGAAATACCCTAAATTGATTAAAATAGTAGCAACAACAATTAGTTAAACACCTTTTATAATGAATGAAATGTCAAACTAAGTTATTTGGGGACTAGACTTTTTGTGACTGTGGACCAGGTTGAAATACTAATTTAGATGCTAAGTTTATATTTTACTAGAACTAAAATAAATGGCAACTAAAAAAAACAAGAACAAAAGTAAAGACAGAAAAACAAAAAGACCTTCTCCTCCCCTGGGCCTTGGCCCACTGGGCCAGCCCACCTCGCCTCTGCTTCCCCGCTCCCCTGTTCACGGGAGGGCGTGGCCGTGCCGATGCCTGCCACGGCACCGGCCATCGCCGTGGCGGCCATCCGGCGGCCCTCCCCGGTGACCACCTCGCCTATAAGACCGGCGCCCTCTTCCCACGGCGCCTGGAACCCTAATCCCCATTTGCCCCTCTCCCTTTCGCTCGAGCCGCCGCCCGTGCGTTGCCGTCGTCGCGTCTTCGTCGTCACCACGGTCTCCGACTGCCCCGCGCTGCACCACCACCTGCAGGAGCCCCGCCATGTTCTTCTACGTCATCTACGGCCATCCGTTCAAGCTGGGCGCCTCTACATCACCGGGATCGACTGCTTCGTCCCCGCGGCCGTCGGCGCCTCTCCGGCGAATTTCGGCGCTCTCTGCTCCTCCCGGCAACCAACGAGCCTCCGTGAGCTCCCTTGGTGAGCTTCCCCTCTGTTCCCGCCTTGCATAGACCTCAAACCGCGCCGAATATTACTGCCCCACCGCCATGTCCGCGGTCGTCGCCCTCACCCTCCCGCAGCCACACCGGAGCTCTGCTCCCCCGCGCCCACTCGCCGCCCCGCCTCTGCGTCACCCCACCCGTGACCATTGGCCTCACCTGCCCGCGCGTACCGCCGCCCCTGGGACGCATCCGGCCGTGCGCGGCGTTGCTTGGCCGCGCCTGCGCCATGCCGTTGCCCGCTGCTGCTCTACTGAACTTGCTGCTGCTGTTGAATGTTACTGTAGGCATAGCTAGCTTGGCTACTTCTACACTGACTACCCCTCTTTACTGCAGCAAAACAATAACAAAAGGAATTTAAATGTAAATGAAAATTGTGTGAACTGAAAGTACACTTGACAAACTCTATTTTATCCCACTGAACTAAATCCTTTTGATGATTAGATTAAATCCTACAAAAATCACAAAATGGCATCTTATGTTAGTAACTCCTAGCCTACTAACTTGTGTGTGCTGTGTGTGTGCGTCGTGCACGTGGCCGGAGTAGTGGCCGGCCCTTGCTTAGATTAGTACTACTTAGTGTTAATTAATGACTAGAATAGTCTATGTATAGATGACATGTGGCCCTTTCTTTTTAAAAAGCCTATGACAAGTTGGGCCCAATGCACTGTTCATTGGTTGACTAGTAAAGATGTTGACTGAGTCAACCCAGCTTCTTGACCCCACATGTCTTTGAGTGTGACTAGCCCCTGCTGAGTTTAAAAGGACATTTCACTGTTTATTTTTCTAATTAAATAAATTAAAAAATCCTTTAAACTTTAGAAAATCATAGAAAATAAACCGTAAGTCGGATGAAAAAGTTTTATACATAAAAGTTGCTCAGAACGACGAGACGAATTCGGATACGCAACCCGTTCGTCCGCCACACATCCCTAGCATAGCAAACACGCAACTTTCCCTCTCCGGTTCATCTGTCCGAAAACGCGAAACATCGGGAATACTTTTCCGGATGTTTTCCTCCTTCGTCGGTATCACTTTACTATGCGTTAGGGCACACAGGACACCGCGTATTGCCTTGTTACGCTTTGTGATGCTTTGATTGCTCTGTTATTTATTGTGTTCCCTCTTCGTTACTTCTTTCCGATAGACCCCGAGACTGCCGGCGACCCCCAGTTCGACTACGGAGTTGACGACCCCTCCTTGCTAGAGCAACTAGGCAAGCCCCCCCCCCCCCTTGATCACCAGATATCGCCTATTCTTCTCTATACTGCTTGCATTAGAGTAGTGTAGCATGTTACTGTTCGGTTACTCCTATTCTGTTGCATAGCGTGTCATTGTTGCTACAGTCATTAATACCTTACCCGCAATCCTAAATGCTTAGTATAGGATGCTAGTTTATCATCATTGGCCCTACATTCTTGTCAGTCTGCCTTGCTATACTATTGGGCCGTGATCACTTGGGAGGTGATCACGGGTATATACTATTCATATATACATACTATACAAATGGTGATTAAAGTCGGGTCAGCTCGTTGAGTACCCGCAAGTGACTCCGATGTGGGGGCTGAAATGACAGGTGGCTCCATCCCGGTAGAGGTGGGCCTGGATTCCTAACGGCCCCCGATTGTTCCTATGTGGCGGAGCGACAGGGCGAGTTGAGACCACCTAGGCGAGAGGTGGGCCTGGCCCTGGTCGGCGTCCGCGGTTACTTCATAATAACACGCTTAACGAGATCTTGGTATTTGATCTGAGTCTGGCCACTGGCCTATACGCACTAACCAACTACGCGGGAAAGATATGGGCACTCGACGTCGTGGTATCAGCCGAAGCCTTCGTGACGTCAGCAACTGAGCAGCGCGCGCCGGATTGGAACGTAAGCCTGCTCTTGTATTAAGGGGGCTAGTTCTGCTTTCGGCCGCGTACGCAACGTGCAGGTGTGCTAAGGGCGATGGGCCCAGACCCCTGTGCGCTTAGGTTTAGACCGGCGTGCTGACCTCTTTGTTGTGCCTAGGTGGGGCTGCGACGTGTTGATCTTTCGAGGCCGGGCATGACCCAGGAAAGTGTGTCCGGCCAAATGGGATCAAGCGTGTTGGGTTATGTGGTGCACCCCTGCAGGGAAGTTAATCTATTCGAATAGCCGTGATCTTCGGTAACAGGACGACTTGGAGTTGTACCTTGACCTTATGACAACTAGAACCGGATATTTAATAAAACACACCCAGACAAGTTCCACAGACAACCCGGTGATCGCTTTTCCACAGGGAGACGAGGGGAGGATCCCCGGGTAGGATTATGCTATGCGATGCTACTTGGAGGACTTCAGTCTACTCTCTTCTACATGCTGCAAGACGGAGGCTGCCAGAAGCGTAGTCTTCGACAAGATTAGTTATGCCCCTCTTATTCTGGCATTCTGCAGTTCAGTCCACTAATATGGCCCTTTACACATATACCCATGCATATGTAGTGTAGCTCCTTGCTTGCGAGTACTTTGGATGAGTACTCACGGTTGCTTTTCTCCCTCTTTTCCCCTTTCCCTTTTACCTGGTTGTCGCAACCAGATACTGGAGCCCTGGAGCCAGACGCCACCGTCGACGATGATTCCTACTACACTGGAGGTGCCTACTACTACATGCAGGCCGCTGACGACGACCAGGAGAAGTTTAGGAGGATCCCAGGCAGGAGGCCTGCACCTCTTTCGATCTGTATCCCAGTTTGTGCTAGCCTTCTTAAGTCAAACTTGTTTAACTTATGTTTGTACTCAGATATTGTTGCTTCCGTTGACTCGTCTATGATCGAGCACTTGTATTCGAGCCCTCGAGGCCCCTGGCTTGTATTATGATGCTTGTATGACTTATTTATGTTTTTAGAGTTGTGTTGTGCCGTGAGTCCCTGATCTTGATCGTACACGTTTGCATGCATGATTAGTGTACGATTGAATCGGGGGCGTCACAAGAGAATTCACATGTCTTTAGAGCAAGTACAATAGAGCTGAGTCAGCGGGCTATAAGGAATAGACTAGTATATTTCTGCTTAGTTGGAGTAAAGAGAAGAGGAGAGAGAAGGTAACCGGGCTCTTCATGAAGAGCCAGCTCTAGCACGTGCTCCTAGGCACTTTGTGAGAATGAAAGGTGGGCCACATAATAAAAAAGTAGTACACTCTTTTAATCTACTATTGTACATGTTGACTATAAGATGGGTTGTAGATGACATGGCACTGGCTTATAGCCAGCATCTGGCTATACTATTAACCATGCTCTTAGTGGGGAAAGACATGTTCATGTTGTTTTGTGTTTTCTTTGCTCTGATTTTCTTTTCCTTATCTTCTCCCAATATCCATTATAAGATTCAGGGGGAGCAAGACATCTAAGGGAAGGGAACTTAAAATTCTTTGCACATCTTTATCTTTGGGGACATGCGCTAATTAGAGTACCTAGTACTCACTCTCTACATGTCATCCCAATCTTGGTACTCTTGTGGTTTACTGCTCTTGCTCTGCTTAGTAGATGTTTTTGTGTTGTCTAACCTTGTTTACTCAGGTTCATCTCTTCCAAAGCCAGTTCAAGACCACAAGGTAAGTATATGCATCACATTCATGTGCATGAGGATCTCTTGCTGATGTACATATTGTTTGCAAGAAGGACACATAAGCATGAAGGTGCATTTCCCATGTTCACACCATTTACTCTGATGCATATAGCCAAGATACATGTAACTCATTGCTTGCTTTGTCACGTTTAAGCACTCACATGATCTTATGTTCCATATTTACATGATTGCATATATGTAGGGGGAGCCTATGCATGTTACATGTCCTTCCAAAGCTTTACTTGCTTTTATCTATATCTTTATCTAAAGCTTTGATGTATGTTGTCATCAATTGCCAAAAAGGGGGAGATTGAAAGCACAAGTGCTCCCTGGGTGATTATGGTAATTAATGTCAACATATCTCTTGTTGAAATAATACTTTCATCTAGTATATTTCAGATAAGCCAATAGTAGAGTGGCATGGACAAGAGGATGTGGAAACCCTTCAAGATGCAAAGGACAAAGGATTGGCTCAAGCTCAAAGCTCAGGACTCTACATTTTCCATTTTCAGTGATCCAAGATCACATTGAGTCTATAGGAAAGCCAATACTATTAAAAGGGGATGAGGTGTTGCTTAATGGGTTGCTTGCTCAAAGTGCTTAGTGATATGCTCCAAAGCCTTCACCACTTTCTCATATCCACATATGTCCCAAACCAAAAGTCAAACTTGGCCCCACCGATTTGATCCATCCGGCGCCATCGAGTTCATTTGACATAGCCACTGCCAGTAATCCTAATCAGTTCGGTCACACCGATGGGATCTTGGTCTCACCAAGATGGGCTTGCAATCTCTCAGTTGTCTATTGCAATATTTTCGGTCTCACCGAGAATATGTAATCGGTCACACCGAGTTTGTCTGACCAACTCTCTGTTTTACTTGTTACCAAATCAGTCCCACAGAGTTGCATAATCGGTCAAACCGAGATAAGGTTTTACCCTAACCCTTGCACATCGGTCCCACCAAGTTGATCATATCGGTCCCACCGAAATTGCCTAACGGTCACATATGTACTGAATCGGTTCGGCCGAGTTTTCTGATTTGGTCCCACCGAGTTTGGTATAATGTGTGTAACGGTTAGATTTTGTGTGGAGGCTATATATACCCCTCCACCCTCTCCTCATTCATGAGGAAAGCTATCAGATCGTGCCTACACTTCCACTACTCATTTTCTGAGAGAGAACCACCTACTCATGTGTTGAGACCAAGACCTTCCAATCCAACCATATGAATCTTGATCTCTAGCCTTCCCCAAGTTGCTTTCCACTCAAATCATCTTTCCACCAAATCCAATCCTATGAGAGTGAGTTGAGTGTTGGGGATACTATCATTTGAAGCACAAGAGCAAGGAGTTCATCATCAACACACCATCTATTACCTTTTGGAGAGTGGTGTCTCCTAGATTGGTTAGGTGTCACTTAGGAGCCTCCAACAAGATTGTGGAGTGAACCAAGGAGTTTGTAAGGGCAAGGAGATCGCCTACTTCATGAAGATCTACCCTAGTGAGGCAAGTCCTTCGTGGGCGATGGCCATGGTGGGATAGACAATGTTGCTTCTTCGTGGACCCTTCATGGGTGGAGCCCTCCGTGGACTCGCGCAGCCGTTACCCTTCGTGGGTTGAAGTCTCCATCAACGTGGATGTACGATAGCACCACCTATCAGAACCACGACAAAAACATCCGTGTCTCCAATTGTGTTTGCACACTCCAATCCCATCCCTTTACATTCTTGCAAGTTGCATGCTTTACTTTCTGTTGCTCATATACTCTTTGCATGCTTGCTTTATATGTATTGTGAATGGTTAAACTTATGTTAAATCTCCACCTAAACTTGAGAATCTTAAAAACTGCCAACTTTGTTTGTTTAGTGTCTAATAACCCCCCCCCCCTCTAGACACCTCTTCTTGATCCTTTCAAGGCGCTACTGCTAAACTACCTAGCAGTAGCGCACTTTGAATTAACGTGCTACTGCTGTAACTAGCTTCGCGGCGGGGTCGTGGGAATTATAGCAGTAGTGCGGCTTAGAGAAGACGCGCTACTGCTACTTTTATTTTAGCAGCGTGTTCTACTGGAGCGCGCTACTGCTACATTGCAGCAGCGCCTTATTTTAAAACGCGCTGCTGGTAAGATCATGTGTATAGGTTTTTCCCTAGTAGTGGATGTGTGTCCACCCGAGCCTCGAGCTCCCCCCTCCTCCCCCTTCCCCGAGCTCCACCACAATTTCTAACGAATTGCATGAAGCACACACGCACGGTGTACGTGTTCCATGGAAAACCTAAGGCTGATTGTGGGGAGGTCGATGATGCGTCGCTGGCCCAAGACAGGCTGGCTACATTCAAACCTAATCAATTATGGCGGGAGTGCATGCGCGCGCACACAGTTCAGGTGTCAGTGATTGGCCACATCTCCCACTGTGCGCTCAGGCCCGCGTGCACCCAACAACCATATAAAATCACATGCACTATTCCATGCATTTTCGTGAGGCCTAAAACTGTAGCAGAATTCAAAGGAGAATTAATTAAGTGATCATTAGCACGTTTGCTCGCATGATAAAGATGATTCAATAGCTCCAGGGCAAAGTAGGAATACTCCCTCGGTTCCTAAATATAAGTCTTTTAAGATATTTCATTATGGTCTACATATGAAGCAAAATGAATGAATGTACACTCTTGAATATGTCTATATACATCTGTATGTAGTTCATATTGGAAATCTCTAAAAAAAGCTTATATTTAGAAACGAGGGAGTATCATTTATAAGGCAATTAAATGCGCCTCGAAATCTAAACAAGTGATGGGGAGTAAGATCATTTGTAGCCGGGCGCACCAAATCATCTCAAACGCCCAGGTCGGTGGACCGGTCACTGCCGGTCACAAAAAATTGACCCACTCGGGTGCCTCAAACCTGCCTCAAACACCTGGGTTGTCCGGCGTCCCTCATATCCAACCCAAATCTAGGGCGAATATGGGCCGGCCCGGGCATGCTCGGACGCCTCCACCTGACAAGCCCGGCCCACCATCGACCCCACAGCTGTCCCACAAAATCCCCAATCCGCCTTCCAGTTCCCAACCCTAGCTCACGCCACTCGCTCTGTCCTGTCCTCCCCCCTCCAGCATTCCAATCCAAGACGGCGCAATGTCAAGCTCCGGCAGTGATACGTCCATTTTGTATCATGTTTACCTACTGTTATTTTTGTTGTTTTATTGCATAATAATGCTTTTTGGAGTAATTCTAATGCCTTTTCTCTCATAATATGCAAGGTACACACAAAGGGGAAGAATTCTGGCAGCTGAAAATCTGGACCTGAAAAAGCTACATCAGGCTACCTATTCTGCACAACTCCACATGAGCTGAAACTTTACGAGGATTTTTATGGAATATTTGAGAAATATCAGAGCAAATAAGTACCAGAGGGGGCCCACCAGGTGGGCATAACCCACCTGGGCGTGACAGGGAGCCGAGGCGCGCCCTGGTGGGTTGTGCTCACCCAGACCCACCTCTGGTGCCCCACTTCTGGTATATAAGTCATTTTGACCTAGAAAAAATAAAGAGAGTACTTTCGGGACGAAGCTCCGCCGTCTCGAGGCGGAACCTGGGCAGGAGCACTTTTGCCCTCTAGTGGAGCGATTCCGCCGGGGGAAACTTCCCTCCCGGAGGGGGAAATCATCGTCATCATCATCACCAACAACTCTCCCATCTTGGGGAGGGCTATCTTCATCAACATCTTCAACATCATCATCTCATCTCAAACCCTAGTTCATCTCTTGTGTTCAATCTTTATACCGAAACTATAGATTGGTGCTTGTGGGTGATTAGTAGTGTTGATTACATCTTGTAGTTGATTACTATATGGTTTATTTGGTGAAACATTATATGTTTGGATCCATTATGATATTTAATACCCCTCTGATCTTGAGCATGATTATCATTTTTGAGTAGTTACTTTTGTTCTTGAGGTCACGGGAGAAATCATGTTGTAAGTAATCATGTGAACTTGATATGTGTTTGATATTTTGATGATATGTATGTTGTGATTCCCTTAGTGGTGTCATGTGAACGTCGACTACATGACACTTCACCATATTTGGGCCTAAGAGAATGCATTGTGGAGTAGTTATTAGATGATGGGTTGCGAGAGTGACATAAGCTTAAACCCTAGTTTATGCGCTATTCCGTAAGGGACCAATTGTGTCAGCATTCTGGGAACAGGGGTCCCCAGACTTGCCTGCCTGCGGCCTGTGGCGTGGCTCAAGTGGGGGGGCCGTGCAGCACAGCTTCATCAGCTCAAGCTCAAGACCCTCGCGAGGGGCCAAGCCTCGCAGGGCAGACGACAGGAAGCTTCCTCAGGAGCAGCCTCATCAGGCAGGCTCGCGAGGAGGCGGAGAGATCAAGGCAGGGCACCTCGCGAGGAGCCCGTGATGCAAGCCATGACGATCGAGACCAGGCGGGTGTCGGCATGCGCAGTGTCCTTGTTTCCCCTTCGGTGCAAAGGGGGCAAGCACAGGCCAAGGCATCAGGCAAAGGTTACCGTTTCGGTGCAACAAGACCAAGACCAGCAGAGCGGCAGGATGGAAGTCATCGTGGAGCCCAGGACGGCGTCATCGTCAGAGCCTTTGGCAGCCGTAGACCAACTTTAGTCAGGATAAGTGTACTAGATGTTCCCCTTCAAAATGGCCAATTGTTGGCGCCCTTCCCGCTCATTATTTGTGAAGAGGCCCAGGGCCTCCCTCTATAAATAGAGCTAGCCACCACAGGGCAAAGGGGAGATGGATCGATCAGAGAGAGAGAGAGAGAGAGAGAGAGAGAGAGAGAGAGAGAGAGAGAAGTGATTGAACTCACCCAAGCAGTTCATCGCACCAGCTCAAGAACAGCCCCTCACGAGGCTGTTCTCCCTTTGTACTGTTCATCATCAGCCCCTGAGGCAATCCACCACACCACACACTGGAGTAGGGTATTACACCACAATGGTGGCCTGAACCAGTATAAACCTCGTGTCCCTTGTGTGTTCTTCTTTCTAGCTTAGATTCCTTGCGAGCCTTCGAAACGTGAGCTGGTAGGGGAAAGATCTTCATGCGCACCCCAGACTTCGAACCTCAAGGGTCTGCCGGAACGCGAAATCCGACATTTGGCACGCCAGGTAGGGGTGTGCCGGAATCTTTCTTCCGCTGTTCGCGTGTGATCTTCGGTCGTGTCCATGGCTGACGCTCGTCGGGCTCGCGCCGAGCGTCGGGCTGCTCTCGCCACCCGCGTCGCCCAAACGGCGCCTGTTGGCGGTCGCCCCCATCGTTCCCCGTCGCTTGCCACCAACGCCGCCGCCGGCCCGGCGGGGAACGAGCAGCAGGCCTCGTCCCTGCATCCTTCGGTGCAGCGGGAAGGCCGCACCACCACCCCGTCGCTGACTCTAGCCGGTTCATCGTCCCACATTCGTCGCGCCCCCACGGACGCGCACGCTGCGCTGCTCCTGGCGCGTGAGCTCCTGCACTACCATCCCGTCGACGACCTCTACGAGGACTAGCTCGCCCGCATCACTGAGCTCGTCAGCGCCATAGGGGGCTCTCCTTTGCCATCTCTCCCGCTGCCTCGCCCTCCATCCTGCGCAGGAGGCGAGGATCAGGAGGTGCTTCCGCCACCTCCTCCCCAAGAAGGCGCCCTGGCTCCAAGGCGCGCGGCCCCAGGACGAGACCCTCCATGTCCGGCACCCGCGCAACAAGAAAGGAGTTGCCAAGAAATCCCTCGTCCCCAAGAAGGTGCCCGCGTGCTCCCAGCACCGGTGCGCCATGACCGCATCCCTGCACCACCACGTCAAGACCCCGCGCTGCTCCAAGCGGCGGCGCGTGGGAATTTCCAGCAAGCCCAGCACCAGCAAAGGGCTCCGGTGGCCACCACAGGCTGCTGCGCCTTCACCCCCGAGCTGCGTAGCGTCGCATGGCCCGGCAAGTTCAAGCCAGACCTGCCTCCTCGCTGCGACGGCACTGCAGACCCCTCGGAGTTCCTACAGCTCTATGAGCTGGGCATCAAAGCCGCCAACAGGGATGAAGAGGTCATGGCGAACTGGTTTCCCATGGCGCTCAAGGACGGTGCCCGCACCTGGCTCCCGAACCTGGATCCTGGCACGATCTCCTCCTGAGACGACATGCACACTCGCTTCATCGCCAACTTCCAAGGCACTCGCGACCGGCCCCCGGCCATGAGTGACCTGCGCCGCATCAAGCAACAGCCAGGAGAGACCCTGCAGAAGTACATCCAGCACTTCAACAACGCCCGCCTCAAGATCCCCAGGGTGACTGAGGAAGCCATCATCTCAGCCTTCTCTGATGGCGTGCGTGACATCAAGATGAAAGAGGAGCTAGAAATCCATGAAGACCTGTGCACATCCCTGGAGCTGTTCAACTTGGCGACCAAGTGCGCCAGGGCTGAGGAAATGCGCCTCTCCCTCCTTGAGCTGTCGGCTGCCGATCCAGAAGAGAAGAAGCCCAAGGTCAAGGACGTGAAGCGTAAGGGAGCTGATGTGCTCACAGCAGAGCCAGACACCAAGCGAGGCAGGGATCAGCCTGAGTCATCCAAGGGTAGCCGGTACTGCGTGTACCACGACCTCCACACCCACAACACCAACGAATGCCAAGAGCTTAGGGCCGTGCGCGATGGGCGTATCGGTCGACGCCTCGAGCGCAACGACCGGGGCTATGGACGAGGAGGAGGAAGATGTGGAGGAAGATGGGAAGACCGTGGCCCTCTCCAAGGGTGGCGTGACCGACCTCGCGAGGATCGTTAGCAAGACCAGCCTCGTGAGGGAGGTTGGAGGGATCAGCCTCGTGAGGATCGTCCGCACGGCAACGCGTGCCTCCCTCCTCTGCCACCACCGCCAAGGAGGAATGAAGACCAGCACCAGGACGAGGGGGATGGGGGCTTCCAGGAGCCGTGCGCAATCGTTTGCATCCTGGGTGGTGCCCAGGCCCCAGCCTCACAGCGCATCTTCAAGCAGTTTGCTCGTGAGGTGAATGCAGTCCTCCCCAAGCTTGAGGCCACGTGCCCTCTCAGGTGGTCTGCGTGCGCTATCACGTTCAGCTCAGCGGATCAGCTCAAGTGCGCAGCAACGGCCGGAGTCCTCCCAATGCTTTGTTCCCCAGTCATCAGCAATGTGCAAGTCACCAGGACCCTCGTCGACGGCGGAGCAGGACTCAACGTCCTGTCCGTCGAGACATTCAACAATCTCCAAGTGCCATATGATCAGCTTCAGCCGACCAAGCCTTTCTCAGGAGTCACTGATGGTTCCACTGTTCTGATAGGGCAGGTTCGCCTTCCAGTCACCTTTGGGCAGCGCAACAACTACCGCACCGAGCTCATCGACTTTGACGTCGCCCACATTCGCCTACCATACAATGCCATCCTCGGGTACCCAGCCCTGGCCAAGTTCATGCCAGTGACTCACCACGGCTACAATGTCCTCAAGATGCCAGGAAGCGGTGGAGTCATCACAGTACCCTGTGAGGAAAGGGATGCAGTGTGTTCTCTTGAGTGTGCCTTCCAAGACGCGGCAATCGAAGACCCAGATCACAGGAGCGGGGGACTTCCCGAGGCGGTCCCTAAGAAGAAGAAGGCTTCGCCTGGCCCAAGCCATCAGGAGGCGGGTACCTCCGGAGGCGTTGTGTCAGGATTCACGCCCGTTCAGGGGGCGCCACCCTCTGTCGCATAGGAAGGCGTGCCCGGCACCCTCCTCGGGCAGGGCTCGGGGGCTCTTTCTTGGAGAGCCACCAACTTTGCCAAGGCCACGAGGGAGGCGCTCGGGCACCACTTGGAGGCGTGCTTCAAGGCGCGTTTCCCTCAGGAAGGTATGAGGCAAGGAGGGCCAAACCCTCAGGAGTTCATCGCGAGAAACATTCAGGAGCTACAGGAGTCAAGAGTCATGCGCGGCAGCCGCCGCTTGCCCGCCGTAGCCCCACATCCAGGCGAGGATGGTGGGCTGCGCGTCTGCATTGACGTACCAGGGCTCAACCGAGCCACGTCTCAGGAGCGCCTCTGGCCTTCACGCGTGAGGCGTTGCGAGGGTCCACATCACAGCTACATTCGCATGCCTTTCGGCCTGCCAAACGCAGCCGCCGCTCACCAGCGCCTGCTGAGGAGCATTCTGGAGGCTCAGGAGGTCAGGCGTTGTGCGGTCCTGGCAGAGATGGAGATGGTCCTCGAAGATCCACCCGAGCCCCCGGAGCCTCCCGAGGCTCCTAGTCCCGGAAGCTCGTGAGGGTCGACCTCCTCACCACGCGTCGTCCGCTACTTCAGCATCAATTCATCTCCAACGGTATTAGGTGACATCTTTCAAAGTTCCATTTTCAGCTGGGAGCGCTAACGGTGTCCTGGACTAGGGGGTACTCACCACGTCATCTCCCGATCTGTTAGATTGGGCCGAGGACCCCCATGGCCGTATACTCATGGGCCAGTACGGACAGCTGCCGCATACAAGGAAGATTCTGCAAGACTTTGCGATCAAGACAAGGACTCCTCCCCCACCGGCGTATTCGGCTAGGGCTCTTGTTATCCTAGGCCTCTGGTGCATTATATAAACCGAGGCCAGGCTAGTCGATAGAGATATACAACAATCATACCATAGGCTAGCTTCTAGGGTTTAGCCTCTTCGATCTCGTGGTAGATCTACTCTTGTACTACCCATATCATCAATATTAATCAAGCAGGAGTAGGGTTTTACCTCCATCGAAAGGATCTGAACCTGGGTAAAAACATCGTGTCCCTTGTCTCCTGTTACCATCTGCCTAGACGCATAGTTCGGGACCCCCTACCCGAGATCCGCCGGTTTTGACACCGACATTGGTGCTTTCATTGAGAGTTCCGCTGTGTGTTCGGCAAAAGGTCGATGGCTCGCCTGCAGATCAACTGCGACTTCGGCGTCTTCTTCAGCAGCTCGACTGGTCACCTTGGTTCGACCAAGGACTGCGCCCTGCCTCCAACCTTCATGTTCGGATGAGGGCCTTCATCAACATCAACTCCAATATCTATCAAGATCATGGAGGAATCATCCAGGGAGCCCGGGGGTTCGACGTCAACATTGCCCTTGGGCGACCGTGCTGTTTTTTTGGACAACAAGCTTGTGTCCGCCGTCACCGCCTCCTCGAGCGTCGGTTCGACGATTGCTTCAATGTAATAGTGCGGAATTGAATCTACAACAACCCTGGAAAATTTCATCGAGTTCTGATGGAGGAATCTCTGGCAATCCGCGACATACCAGAGCCTTGTCAAATCTAAACGAGGATCTGGACGAGTTTAGGGCGTGGTCTCCAGCTTCTAGCTCGGACGTCCTTTGGAAGATCCAACCGTTGATCAGCTGCGGAATTCCTATATCTACCACCTCCCAAAATTTCAGCTCGATCCGACCATCCAAACTCCAGGAACCTTCCAATTAGTGCATCACTTTTCGGATCTGTTTTCTGCGCGAAAACGAATCCGACCCGAGTTCATCTTTTTTATGAACGGGAATTCGGACATCCTTTTTGAAGGAAGTTTTGTATGGGGTATCGTGTTTTGTTTCCGAACACATCCCGCTAACCTTAAAAACTTTCGAACATGATCTTCAACATCATGCTGGTGTCAAACCAGTCCGGCAATATTGCTCCACGGCTGCCGACCTGCGCTAGACACGTTGTCACTTTGTTGAGCCGCGCTCAACTTCTTCGGATCATCATCTCGGCAAGCCGAACAAAAGTCCGGCATCGCGAAGGATAAATCATCATCAACATCGCCGCCCCACGGATTACACAGAGCGGGCACACCTGCATCGCCGCACGGTCACTTCATCAAGCCGGCATCGACCACGTCATGACCTGCATCGGTAGGGCCGCACTGTTGCTTTTTCAAGCTAGTGTCCATCACACCGACCTACTTCGACTCATCGGTTGACACCGAGGCTTCATCACGTTAGCTGGACCGGGGGCTTCATCATCTCTTCAGCAACCTACTCCAGAGACTTCGGCGTCGCTGGCCGACCAGCTCCGTCACGTTAGGTGGACCGAGGGCTTTGCCTCGGCGAGCCAACCTTTGCCAGCATCGCCATGCCGTTGCTTTATCTCCCATCAGGCGATAGGTGTGCGGATCGAGTCCCAATTTTGGGAAATGCCTTTCTTCGGATTGCTATAACAAATAAGCCAGGTGCTATTAATCCTAGTATTTTTTGCTTGTTTGGGTTCATTTTTCCCAACGAATTATTACTCTGGTTTGTCCATCATATGTACGCAGGTCTATCAAATGGTGGCCGCATTAACGATGGTCGCATGGTGGTTCGGTCAGTTTCCGTACATAGTCCGGTGAATGCCGCATCCGGAACTCAAACCGACCTGTGAATTCAGGCCTTGTCATGCCTTTACCGCATCACGCTGCCGCCCTGCATCGACATTGACTTCGGCGCCAGGCCATATTTCTTTTATTACTCACTTTGCATAAATTATTTGTTATGCAACGATTTTTATTATTATTACTATTATCTCTGGTTTGCACTATTTTTTGTGCACAGGAAAATGATCGAGCCGGACTATATCCTTTAGTGTCACCTCGGCTGGACGGGGGGCTTCGTCAACACTTCATTACCCCATGCCGGGGACTTCAGCATCACCCTGCCGTCCTGCATTGACCGTGCTATGCCACCACTTCGGAGTGCCGAGCTCTTTGCTCCGCCACCTCGGGACCGGCTTGGGGGATGGAACCTTGTCCCGCATCAAGCTCGGACAGTGTCATCAATACCGAACACATTGACCAGCTAAGTTGCCTTCATGCTCAAAGTTTTAAATTTTTAACTTGTGTTCGGCTCGACCAAGCATTATACTTTTTTGGAAAAAAGTTGCTTGTAAAAATTTCCTTGTCCAAACTTTGTTTGTGACGCGCAAATTCAAATACCTCGTTTACTTGGGGGCTTCCCTCATGAAGCTTTTTCCTCTTGCATATGATTATACTTGTACGGCTTCGTTCCTTGTTCGTGTATTACGCCACAATATGCACCATATTGACTTAAGCGATTTGCAAGCTGGGTTGCCTGGCTCCTGTGTTTACCCCTACGTTCACGATTGTTCGGCTAGGGAGTAAAGGGAGCACCTCTGCGATTGTCACGGTCGGGTCACCCGAGCCGGACCTCAGACTGGGTGAAGCCGAAAGCTAGCGCTCTTATAGTTTTCAATCATGGTCGGCACACAACGGAACTCATGAGTACAAAAAATCTATTGCACAAAGTCTCATAGTAATAATGAGCACCGAAGAAAGGTATCGGTGGGGGTACTATTTTCTTCGAAGATGCTTCTTACACTTTGTTAGTAATATAGCATAAGTTCCCTGAGCGCGCTTTGTCTGTTACAGCCTTATGGCCTGATTGCCTGGTTATCGGAAACACCGTCGATATTCTCGACAGGTGGAGTACATAACACTTTTCGGCCCTTGCCGAAGAGGGAGAAGTCGACAGTCGGTTAAGATGCGTATAAAGTTCGGGTGAACATAGATATAATACAAGTACTTCCGTACATACAATCATTCTTTTACCCAAGTCACTTGGGGGATCTTATGTTTATTTGAGTCGTTTTATAATAAGTGTTTTTCTTCTTAGTCGTTGCAAAGTTTTTATTATTATTTATCACTCCTTTTTTCGACACAAGTGTGCGGTCACTAGCCGGGGAGCCTAATTTCTCTCTCAAAGCCGCTAGAGTTTAGTTTGCTAAACTGGCCTAGTAAGAAGTACTCCGCCTTCGGGATAGGAGGTTGAAGCCGTAGGCTGACCCGCTTGAAGTTTGGAGATAGGATGTGTCATGTTAAAGCACGACATAAGCACCTTTTTTTCTAAAGTCCAATTTTTGGATTGGCACCGAACACTTGATCTAGTTCGGACATTAACCTTTTGAATAAGTTTTTTGGCTTTTCGAGCCCATGGCACTTTTAAACTATTTGTGTGTTTTCAGCACAAGTCTCGCAGTGCAACGCCGAACACCTTTAGAGATTCGGCAAAAAAAATCTCCGATATTGCTCTATATGCATCGGTTTCGAATTGTGTCTTCGGTCAATAGTTGGGTTGCCCGGCTCCTGCGCTTGCCCCTTGCGTTCTGCTTTGTTCAGCTAGGTGTGCAAAGTGAGAACCACTGTGATTGTGCTTCCAGCTCACATGGTTAAGCACCTCAGTGGAGAAAGCCGAAAACTGACTGTCACAATAAGCGTAAACTAGTCAGAGATCCGATGACGGTGTTAAACGACGGGCCATTCATAACAATGGCCGAAGTGTTTACGGCTTGACCTCGACTGTCGCCGAACACTACCGGGGGCTATTAACTGGCCTCCCAAACTAAATCCTTGATATTTTGCTCTTACATTGGAGCTGAGGTTTCATGATCATGCTTAGCATGACAACCCAAAGAAAGGAACCGATAGCGGGACTATTTTCTTTGGAAGACATTTCTTCTGTTAAACAGTAATATAACATATCTCTCTGCGTACCTTTATTTATAAAACCGTATGGCCAGATTGCCTTGTTTGTTGTAAATCTTTGCCCTCATAAAAGCTTTATAAAGTAGGACAAACACTCCTCGGCTATTGGCCGAGGAGGTGGAAGCCGATGGTCGGTCAACAAAGTTTTGTACAATGCGGATCCGAGCATTAATGACGTAAAGTACTTGGATACATAGAGTCATTACACATAATTTTTGATTTTACTATGGATATCAATCCTTAATTCGGCCACCCGTGCCCACATTAAGGGTCGGGGGCTACTGGGCTTCGGGCTTATTATTTAAAAATATTAAAGGGGCACATCGATCCCCTGATCTGGTGTTGCCACCTAACCAGTGTCTCGGGGGCTACTGCATTGCCTGTCCAATGTAGAAAATTTTAAGTGTAATACAGTCTCTGAGGAGATTTTGATCCTCAGGTTGGTCGGCCGCACCCAACCTGAGTCTTGAGGACTGAGCACGCTGCTTTTTGTGTCCCGAAGTATTCTGCCGAGCTAGGACTTGATCCTTAGACCGATTTTGCAAATCAATCTGAGTCTCAGCGGCTACGGGGATCAGCGGTCTTATGTGATCCTTCATGTGCATCTCAGATTTTAGACCGATACCCACCTTGAGGGCTACTGGCTATGTATCTCGGCAGAGAATAAATTGCACCAATCAAAAATATTGACAAAAATCGGCCCACATTCGGGGTGGTGCACCACCTCGGAAGCAGTCCGGCATAAAGCTCGGGCGCTAGTGGTTGGCTCCATAGAGGGCATTTCTGGCATTAAGCTCGGCTAAACTCCTTCAAACTTCTTTGAACCAAGGTGATTTACGACACCTCGGATGCAGTCCGGCGTTGGAGCTTGGATACATAGTCCAGCGTTGGAGCTCGGATACAGTCCGGCGTTGGAGCTCGGATACATAGTTCGGTGTTAGAGCTGGGAAGCAGTCCGGCATTGGTGCTCGGTTGTAAAAGATACCTCGAATGCAGTCTGGCGTTGGAGCTCGGACACAAGAGGACGCTGCCGCCCGGGAACAACTTCAAACCCGAGGTGTGGCATAAAAATAACAAGGCATTGATAAAGGCCGGAAACTTAAAGGGGCTCCTCGGATACCCGACGTGTAAACTCGTCGAATGCATTTCGGCGATCCTCAAGATCGAAGATGAGAAGATTTGTTGAACCAGTTTTCAAGACCGACGATTGAAGATGAAGAATGGTTCGGAAGAATCAAGGAGCGTCCCTAAACTTGAAGACCGGTTCAGGGGGCTACTGACGGTGTCCTAGACTAGGGGGTACTCACCACATCATCTCCCGATCTGTTAGATTGGGCCGAGGACCCCCATGGCCATATACTCATGGGCCAGTCCGGACAGCTGCCGCATACAAGGAAGATTCCGCAAGACTTGGCGATCAAGACAAGGACTCCTCCCCCACCAGCGTATTCGGCTAGGACTCTTGTTATCCTAGGCCTCTGGTGCATTATATAAACCGAGGCCAGGCTAGTCGATAGAGATATACAACAATCATACCATAGGCTAGCTTCTAGGGTTTAGCCTCTTTGATCTCGTGGTAGATCTACTCTTGTACTACTCATATCATCAATATTAATCAAGCAGGAGTAGGGTTTTACCTCCATCGAGAGGGCCCGAACCTGGGTAAAACATCGTGTCCCTTGTCTCATGTTACCATCCGCCTAGACGCACAGTTCGGGACCCCCTACCCGAGATCCGCCGGTTTTGACACCGACAAGCACCCAGAGGGCTGCATCATTCCCAGGTCACGTGGGTCCGTCCCTGTGGCATGTATCCGTTTTGCTTATGCTCTTTACCTACCTTGTTGGGGGCGCCCCTCGGGCTGCATTATCCCCAAGCTGCTTGGGCCTGATCCAGTGGCGTTTGCTTTTCTGCATCTGTCTAAATGGATTTGCTCCTTCATGCTTAACATGCTTGACCTAATCGCCTGCTCGATTGACACCTACCTTTGGAGTCGCTCGCTCTGGCATGACACTTGCGTATGGGTCCGTCCCTGCAACACTGATAAATCTGAGTGGCCGAGCTCTGGCCGCGGCAACCCCGCAAGGCACCACCTCACCAGGCCCTCAGTGCCCCAATCACTCCCTCGGAGCGACCAATGGTTGGTTAGCAACCGTAATGACAGACCTTGTTTCCCCTCGTGATTGGTATGCAGGACCCGCTCCAGGAGTAGCACTAAGGGCCTCGCGAGCTTTCTCTCCTTCTCTCCGGCACGATCCGCTTGCACGTTAAAAGGGGGGTGCCTGAGCATCGTGACTCATGGGCTCTTACTGGCTCTCCAGCCCTCACCCCCTGGCCTTGACCCACGGCATCGCGACCTGTCATACTAGCGGCGGCTGAGCTCGCTCGAGGGCCGGGACCTGAGGAGGTAGAGCATGAAGGAAAGTGCGGGTGAGAGGGAAGAAGCTCACGAGGACCTAACCCAGCAACACCTCAGATGCCGCCATGCAGGCCCGGTGCTTCACCGAAAACCACTCCAAACCTACCAGATAAGTCACACAAAACTGAACCGACTCAGCGCTAAACCCTCGCCTAGTGCAGCTCTGTCACGCCAATGTTGCCTACCTTTCTTGCCCAGCGGAGGCTGCTTGAGCGCTAAAGGGGACCTCCTGATCATCGCGACTCAGGGGCTCTTACTGGACCTTGGGCCGCTCACCTCCTGGCCTTGACCACGGCATCGCGACCTGGCATACCAGCGACGGCTGAAGTTCGCCTGGGGACCGGGACCTGTCGGCGTAGAGCACCAAGCCCTCGTGAGGAAAGAAAGGGGGAGCCGAGTCGGGATAGGACAAGCATCTCGCATCGATTCATAATAAGGATATAATATTCACAAAAGACATGGCCAGCGCCTTACATACCCCCGCGGGGTGGTACTTTGATTCCTCACAGGGAACAAAAGGTGCTAAGGAGCGATAACTACGCGCGCCTCCGCAGGAGACGCCATCATCAACAGTGGGCCATCAGGCGTCGACGCCAACCCCATCCAGATCAGCAGCGCCGACGGCCTGATGCAGCCGCCCCGCTTCGGGTGCAACGCGAGCTCGGAGGCTCGTAGCTGTCGTTGCTTGTCTCCGGAGTCGCGTGGAGCTTGGCGGCGTCGCTGGACCCTCCGGCTCCTCCGCTGTTGCTTGAGGAGCTGCCAGGGAAGCGGTTGGCGGGCCTGGTCCTTGCCACGACGATGCTCCGGCCGCCTTCCTTGGGGCAGCATTCTAGCCGGCGTCCTTCCGTGTCGAAGACCTTGAAGAACATCAAGGAGGCGCCATCGTATTGGAGGTGGATTACGTGGGCACCCCCTGTCCGGCAGACCCGGGCGATCTCGCCCCAGCCACGGGTCAGGAAGACCTTGCCCGGGGCAACAACCTCGACCTCCACCCCAGTCGCAAGGGTGTTGCAGTCGGCGTGCTGCAGCCAGAGCTCCTGAGGCCCCCTCGGCGGGATCTCGAAGGCGAAGGAGGGAGGAAGGCGAATCCAAGATCAAGAAGGCATGGCGGCGTGAAGCACAAATTTGCGAGAGGAGCCCTCGGCATGGACTCCAGGGGGGACGACGCGCACCGCCGTAACTCGCCGGCATCAGCGGCGGCACCGTCGGTGTCGCTCGACGCCTTCTCCTCCAGGGCCCTCGATTTGGGCTTACAAGGGCAGCGGAAACCCAGGTGGTGGCCGCTCGTACCAGGGCCTCGATGCCTCCTGACGAGTACCCTCATCTCGGCGGCAGAGGACTAGCCGCTTCTTCGGCGGAAGCGAGTCGGGACCCTCTCGGGGGGCCTTCCCTTTCTCTTCTGCAGAAAACCGGCGGATAGGCGCCATTGGCGTAAGGTGGAGCAAGGGCGAGGAAGAAGAAGAAAAGGAGTAGCAGGAAGGGATGGACTAGAAGGGCTCGCACCGTTCCGTACTTATAACCGGAGAAGGCCAACCGTCGGCCACCACGATCGCAGGTAATCATGACCCATTTTTGCATGCAGGGACTTGTCGAGTCATGCGGTTGCCGAGGCATCGTGGGGAAGCGGGGATGCCCACGTCCAATCAATCGCCACGCGGCGCCCAAGGCCGCAGGCTATTGGGGCCCGCGGCGCTTCGCACTTGCCCCCTTGCTTCTCTGCTAAGCCAAGTCTGGGTGCCTTGGGCCCGGGGGCTACTGTCGGTGTTCTGGGAACGGGGGTCCCCAGACTTGCCTACCTACGGCCTGCGGTGTGGCTCAAGTGGGGGCCCAGTGTAGCCCAGCTTCATCATCTCAAGCTCAAGACCCTCGCGAGGGGCCAAGCCTCACAGGGCGGACGACAGGAAGCTTCCTCAGGAGCAGCCTCATCAGGAAGGCTCACGAGGAGGCGGAGAGATCAAGGCAGGGCACCTCGCAAGGAGCCCGTGACGCAAGCCATGATGATCGAGACTAGGCGGGCGCCAGGCGGGCTCCGGTCTGTGCAGTGTCCTTGTTTCCCCTTTGGTGCAAAGGGGGCAAGCACAGGCCAAGGCATCAGGCAAAGGTTACCGTTTCGGTGCAACAAGACCAAGACTAGCAGAGCGGCAGGATGGAATTCATCGTGGAAACCAGGATGGCGTCATCGTCAGAGCCTTTGGCAGCTATCGTGGAATTGTCATGGCAGATGTCCTCTTGCAAGGACTTAGTCGTGGAGCCATCGCAACTAGGAAGCTTAAAGGGGTTAATTCGGGACAAAGGACACGAGAGATTTATACTAGTTCGGCCCCTTACAGTGAAGGTAAGGCCTACGTCTAGTTGGGTTGGTATTGCTTGATGTTTCGATGACTAGGGAGCGAGATACGCTATGCCCGGTTCTCGATGAGTTGTTTCTTGCCCTAAACCGTCAGCGGGTCGTCCCCTTATATACATGGGTGGACGCCCTGTGGCATATAGAGTCCCGGCCGGCTCATAGACAGTGTCCGGCTCGGTGACTAGTTAATTCTACCTTATGTTACAAGTCATGTCATCATGAAGGTTTACCACTATGGGCTTTATCTGCCTGTGGGCCTTAGACCCTTTATTGAACCGCGACCTTCATGCTTGGTCTTGGGACTCTTTTGATGAGTCTTCTTTGCGTAACCCGGCCCCTCCTGGCGGCTTACACAAATAGTTATATCCCCAACATTAGGCCCCAGATTGATTTGAACCGGTTCATGTCAATCTTAGAATACCTTAAGAAATGGACCTTCAGCCTTCTGCATGTGCAAAGGTTTTTAACCCCCCATGACGTCATCTTCTGGATCCGTGTTACCCCGTCGTGACGTCATCTTTACTTAAATTCATATTTTACTCCGCCATATCCTCCAACGGATCTTTGCTTTTATTAGCTGTTCCGAAAACCGAGGCATCGGGGCCGCTGGATAATGATGTTTAGTCTCCTCGTTTCTCGTGTCGTGTCAGTCGGTCTTCCCTTATAAATAGGCACAACCTAGGTCTTCTATTCTCCCCCCTTTCGGTCATCCTCTTGCTCTCACTGCATCTCTGCCGCCCGAGCTCCGCTGCCGCCGCCGTCGAGCTCCTCGTCTTCACCGACTCAGGTCGCTCCATCAACCTGAATCTGACCAGAAATCAACGGCGAACCTCCGTAGCCCGTCCACATCCGTAAGTTCCCTTCTTTCCCTTTCTTAGATCTGCATTGGAGCATCTTCGAGTTCGTCGGTCTTCATCACCGCCCGCGGTGAACCCTTGATATTTTTCCTTTTCCGTGCTCCTTTTTGATCTTTAGATAGCTAGAACTACTGTGGTAGCTGTTTCGCATCCATCTTGAATGAAAACAAATGTCATTTCCCTTATTTAAAGGCCTCCTTCGAGTGTATGAATTTCTCTGTACTGGTTTTTAGATCTAGAAATTTTTCTTTTTAGAGCAATTGTTTGATCCAAAAGAATAGCTAAAACTTGTGAAACTTGTTTGTTCCACACTTAGTCAAAAAACTGCCTCTATCGAATTTGTTTAACCATGGTCATCTATGTAGCCGGTCTATGACAACATCGATTATCAGTCTTGCTTGCTTCCGGCAACTTTTAAGAAAATTTAACTGCCCCTGATACCTGTAGCGGCTTAAATATCATTGCGTAGTTACCTATATGTCATTAGGCCCCTTCTTAAGCCGTCGTTTCGAATAATTTCACGATGTCCTCCTCCGGGCTGTAAGTTGAACCGGAAAATTTTCTTTTGTCATAGGTTTCAATTTTCCCAATGGCACCCAAGGCTTCCAAACCTTCGGTGACCTGTAACTGGTCAAGTCCGTAGTTATAGAAAGCACTTTGTCTGATTTTGTGAAATCAGGCCATCTGCCCAAGAAGGAGGTCATATCTTATCGTGCTCCTAACCCGTCAGAGCAGAAGCCTCAACCCAAGGAGGGGGAGGTGATCGTGTTTACTAATCACATGAACCGGGGCTTCGCTCCACCCGGTTCAAAATTCTTCAGGGATGTTTTGCATTTCTTTGATCTCAAACCTCAAGACATCGGGCCCAATTCCGTGTTAAATATTTGCAACTTCCAAGTCTTCTGCGAGGTGTACCTGGGAGAAGAGCCCAATCTACTTTTGTTTAGAGAGCTATTCTATTTAAACCGGCAGAATGAATGTGCCAACGGGCCCAGTCTAGAACTTGGTGGCATCTCAATTCAGCGGCGGAGAGACTGCCTCTTTCCTTATGCTGAACTGCCCAGCCACCCAAAGGAATGGAACCAGACGTGGTTTTATTGCCAGGACGTTTCTCCGGCTGACAAGAACCCTCTTCCCGGCTTCCGTGCTCTGCACCTTCAATCAAATCACCCGCTGCCAGATAAGCTAACCGCTGTTGAACATCTATCACTTGCCCCTATCATCAAGAAGATCAAAGCCCTCTTAGGCAATGGCTTGAACGGTATTGATTTGGTGCGAGTCTGGATCTCCTCGCGGGTGATCCCGTTAAGCCGCCGCCCCGCCTTAATGTGCTCTTACACTGGCGAGAAGGATGACCCGATGTGCCACAGTTCTGATGACTTACCAGATGATATGGTTGAAGTTACGACCCAGACTTTGTTGAAAGAAGGCACGGTGACGAGTAATGCCTTTGGCTTACTTCCCTTCTGCAAGAAGAACCCGGCCCCCGCAGTGAGTCATCAACCTCAATGAATACTCTTTACTATATTACACCTTGCTTTTACTCATAACCCCTTATCATTTTTCACAGGCCGATGACAACTTCTGGAAGGTCAAGTATGACCATGAGGCGGCCAAACAAGCCAGAGCGACAAAAAGAGCCGAAAGGAAAGCCGCCAAGACTGGAACTTCGAAGAAGAGGAAGCCAAGCGCTTCAGATATGTTTAAACTTGACGATACTGATGACGATGAAGAAGAGGTAACTTCTAACTCCCTTGACTCTTTATCATCACCTTACCGACCTTAAATCTTTCCAGGAAGACACGGGGAACAGCCGAGCCGTCGAGGAAGAGGTAACTATAATCTCCTCTGACTCCGAGCCCCTGCCCCGTTAGAAAATTCGAAGAGTAACCCGAAAAGTAAGATTTTCACATCCTTTGGCTTACCAAGATCCTCAATTTCTTTTGAAGCAACAGCAATTTGAAAGCCGGAGGCAGACCCGGACTGGCAAGGATGTATAGCTCTCCTCCGGCTTACCTGACGTAACCAGGAAGCGTTGGACTGAGGTTATTTCCGATTTACGTTCTGGTTTACCTTTGGCGGGTTTAATTCGTCAACCTCTCAATTCATCTGACTCCAATTATCAGGATACCTCTCCTTCCTCCGGAGAGTCTATGCAATCTAACATGACGGCTTTCAAAACTGCCCCCGGGTAATGTAATTTTGTTTACCTTATGCTTTACCTTACCCATGCTTTTGTACTCATCCTTCTACCTTTGTCCATAGCGTGCAAGTGAAACCCAGTAAGAGGGCAAAAAAGAGTAAGTCGTCCCAAGACCCGGTCGTGACTGAACCGGAGCTTGGCACGGCTGCTCCTGACAGTTCTACCCATCAGCCGCCGCCTGAACCAGCCTATGACATTCCAGCACCAACCTCTGATCCACCCGCTGAAGATACTCTCAACAGCTCTGATAACCCGGAAGCTCCTAGCCCGGCCAAGACAATTGATCCGGAAGTTGAGATTCTGAAGACTCAGTTTGTTGAGCCAGGGCGGCCCACTGTCCTTGCCAAGTGCTCTGCTAAGGAGGAGCTTCTGGAACGCCGAAAGGCCAAGCTAGACATTGCTGACTATACTCATTTAAGCATTGGAGATATACTCTTTGGCTATCTCAATCAAGTACATAGCAGCCGTGACCTGGAAATTGACATGGTGAAGCAAGTACAGCAAAAATCTGAGGTATAACTTATGCTACTTTTCTGAATCATACTTACTATATCAGCCCCCAAGTCTATTGCTTATGAATAAATATGTTGTAGACTTAGAAAACTGCTTAGCACTGCTTTGTCCGGTTTAGAAAGAAGATATTTAACCCGGTTGTAACATGATACCTTGAACTTGCGATACACATTAGCCCCCAAGTGTCAAGTATCTTTGCTTGCAAAGTGCTTGGGACTTAATGTTATCTTACCATGATTCTAACTATAACCCGGCATCAATGCAGGCCACCATAAGTCAATTTGAGTCAGAGATTGCTGACCTGAAAAGCCGCCTGGCAGCTCAAGAACTTGAAATTCAAAAGGCCAACTCCAAATTTGAATTCAGCATCTCTGAACAAGAGAAGTTGAAGAAGAATTTTGAGGCGGAGAAGAAAATCTGGGCTGATGAGAAGGCCTCACTAGTAACCCGGGTCGAGACAGCAGAAACATCACTTGCAGAAGCAACAGTCGAGCTGTCCGGCTTAAAGCGCCAGATATCTCAAATGGTCTCAGCTATCTTCGGTAAGTTACTGTATATAACCTCAAATATTGTAATCCTTCCTTTGATGACTATTTTAATTGTTATCTCCAGCTCACCTTATGTTTATGAACGCAGGCCCCAGGAGCACAAACCTCAAGCAGAACATGTTGATCAAACTGAAAGCGGTTTACACTCTAGTGGAGCAACTGTACATCGGGTCACAACGTGCTTTGGCCATTGTAGCTTTATCAAATGACGTTCCCCACCTCCTGCAATACGTGATGAAGCATCTTGCTGTACTACCTCAATGGGTCCAAGATCTAAGGCGGGCATCCTCAAGAGCCGGGGCCATAGCCGCGTTGAGCCGGGCAAAAGCATGGATTCCAGAACTAGACCCGGCCGACCTCGCTCTTGGATACCCGAGTCTGAAAGAGGATGGGACCGTATTTGATGAACAGGATTTCACCGCCTGCGTCAAAGATATACGCCCCATGGCTACTCTTATTAGGAACGATACTGATCTTACCAAATATCAGCCGGGTTATGACAGCGAGAATCGGAGAATCCCAACGCCTCTTTATGATGACGTCAGCCTGATCCCTCCAATCCGTAAGCATACCTTTGGCCCTGAAGTCGACCCAGCCAGTTTAATAGATGATGAAGCTGAGTTTGAAGCCTTGAGTGGCATTGACTGGGCATCGTCCACCTTCCAGGACAGAGCAGCCGACGGAGAGGCGGAGAAGGATAACCCGGATTCTTCAAGCCAACCAAATGAGTGAACCGCCAGGCGTCATATGTTTATGTCTTTGTAAAAAAATGCTTCATTATTCAGACTCGGGGAGTCTTGTAATAGGGTAGAAAAAACCTCTCGACTTTTGCCATGCCTTCGTGCACGTTTATGGCGCTTAATACTTTCGTAAGCCGCCACTGCTATATACTTCCAGCTCATGTTGATCTTTTATTTCCTTGATGTTAAAAATTTGTTTGCCTTATCCTGCATATAAGACAAGCAAAATTTCCTTGGCGATTTATCGCATCGGGGGTCACATAAGGTATTGATGACCCGGAGTGCGAACCAAAATATCATATAAAGGCCGGTTTATGACTATATTTGTTTAAACATAATCACAATAGCATACCTGCGATCCTTTTGGTAATCTCGCTGGTTTATGTGACCTAAATCATGAGGGTAAGTTTAACTCCTGAAAGTTGGCACATATGATGTTCACCTGGCCCTTGATAACTAAAGTGACCAATATTAAACCGGTGGAACGAGCACCCCATAGTACTTTCGAGAAAAGCCTCACGATAGTCAAACATTTATACTTACAAAGTATGATGAATAATAAACAAAATTTAAAAGGCCTCTGATTCGAATACGATCAATGAACCGTTCCAAAGGGGTTAAGCTAAGATTCGAATACGATCATATAGCCCCCAGTGGCTTTGACGATGCCGATCGAGTGGGTATCGACAGCTATGTTCTCTTTGGTTCGAATACGACCTATGTTTGAACAGGAAGCCCCCAAGTGATCATAAGAGTTGTTTAATGACGCTGATTTGAATACGATCCACGTCAGACCCAAAGGGGTTAAGCTATGATTCAAATATGATCAAGAAGCCCCCAAGTGGGTTTGGCAGTATGCCGATCAAGTGGGTATCGACAGCTATGTTCTCTTTGGTTCGAATACAACCTATGTTTGAACAGGAAGCCCCCAAATGATCATGGCTAGATTCAGATATGATCATAAGCCGGACCAAAGGGAAAGCCGGATTCAGATATGATCCGCTCCCTGTTGGTTGTTCCCACCACCTGATAAAGAAGACATATAAACCTTTGAGGGTGAAAAGGACAGAGGTCCTGCTTTATTGCTTTATATAATATATACATCATCAAAATATATACATCTTGAGAGCAGGTGGCTCAAGTATTGTCGGGGATATACCCCGCGGTGTAACCCGGCCGGAAGTATAACCCGGCCGGACTTGGCGACTCACTAATGACCCGCCCTGACTGGACGACACACTAAGTGACCCGCCCGATCCTGGCGACTTATGTGACCTGGCGAGCGGATCAGAGGAGCGACAAGACCCGGGGGCCTAGGAGGCTCAAGGCCCAGAAGGCCGGCTTACGTTATGGTAGACCATCTTAAGAGGAAAGGTGTGAGGAATATCTCCCTTACAAGGAATCAAGACCCGGACTTGTATCCGGCTTGTAGTAGAAGATAGGCTAGTCCTAATCCTATTTGGACTCCACATGTAACCCGCCCATCTAACTTATATAAGGAGGGGCAGGGCTCCCCAAAGAGGGACAAGCATGAAGAAACAATCTCTAGGGCTAGACACAAAGAGCCGGCTTACCGGCGACTCTCTCATGATCATAATGAGACCTAGCCACAAACAGCATGTAGGGTTATTACCGGATGATGTTTCCTGGGGCCCGAAACTGTCTAAATCCTTGTCTTGCGTGTTGCGACTCTCGTCCCAATCAACCCCTCTCAAGCTACCACATAGATGCGTTGGTCTCACGACTAAGTCCTGACACTAAGGACATCTGCCATGACAATTCCACGACAGTTGGCACCCACCATGGGGCCTGCGCACGGTGGTGTTGAGTTTTGAAGGGATCTTTTTTTTAGGGTTTGAGAAGTTCGCAATTTTCTAGCTCAACAAAAGCCGTCATGGAAAAATCCATATCAATTCATCAATCAAGAGTGACAAAGTGTTCTGCGGCAGCGGATATGAGATTGAGATTGTTTTAGGGTTACCGGTCATGCGGCTGCCTCACGCGCCGTGGTAATCGCCGAGACCGAGATGAAGCTTTTCGCTGCAGATTTTCTTTCTCAGATTGCGGGACGGATATACCGAGGCCGGCTCGAAGCAATCCTGCACTATGGTCAAATCACCGTAGTCCTTTATTTCTCTCCAGCAGGCCAAGCTAGGTACACGCACAGGGACCGGTCCTGCTGCGGTGTCTTCATGAGAAGCCTGAAGACGCCTCTATTCGTACGAGACAACAGTGACAATCAAACTTCTTCAATTAGTACTTTGCCACATGATGATCAGGTTATTCTACAACTCCAAATTTTTTTACTTACCAAAAGCTGCTGCATGGGGAGGCGACCAAGATCAAAATTGCCTTTTCAAATTCATACGGGATATACTACCAAAAAAGACTGAAGCTCTCATGTGGTCAGACAATCCATCGTTGTGCTGGGTTAGTAAAGTCAGATGATGGGATTCGACCTTCACGGCCTCGCCCTGCCGCCCGCTTTAGAGGGTGTTTGTTTCCAGGGACTTATTGGTTTAGGGACTTAAAAAAGTCCCTATAAGTCTCATCTAAACCAAACAGGAGGGACTTATAGGGACTTAAAGTGGGCATTTGGGACTTATGAAATAAGACTCTCAAGGAGAGTCTTATAGGGACTTATAGTTGTAATATGGTCTTATAGGAACTTATAAGTCCCAGGAACCAAACAGGTAGAGACTTTTTAGGGACTTGTGACTTATAAGTTGGGACTAAAAAAAGTCCTAAGACTTATGAACCAAACAGGGCCTTAGACCAAAAGACAAGTCTCCGCCTCGGTTTTTGTTCCGAGTCGCTGCCGGTTTCTTTGCTCCGCCCGCTGCTGAAGCACCTCCGAGCCACGCTGACTCACCTTGTCGTCTGCAAGACAGGCCTCGCTGCCACGTTCAGCCACCGGGTCACCCTCACGCTTCCTCTGCTGAAGCCGCTTGCTGTGGCACGTCAAAGCCGCCCGCCCCATTGACCCAGTCCGTCAGTCGCCATCGCCGCGTCTGAGTCGCTCCCTTGCTGGGTTGAGCCGCCCGCTGGGTATCACTGCTGCAAGCCGGCCTCGCCGGCCGCCGTCGTCCGCCTTTGAGACCTCCGTCTCCGCCCGCCTCATAATACACCGATTGGCCCGCCTGGGCTGGGGTCCGGTTTACTGTTGCTTCATAAAACTGCCTCTTTACGAGTCGCCGATGCCCCTTGGTTTCAGCCGCTCAACCTCCGGCGTTCAACTTCCGATCACCGACACCGTGCGACCCGGCCGTCCGCTGGCTCCGGCTCCTGGCTCACTGCGTCGGCCCGAGGTGTCACGTCGCCGCTGCTGCTATGGCCTTAACCTGTCAAGCCGCCTTCTCCTTGCTGCGAGCCACCCGTGGTTTTGCTGTCGTGGGATGCCGCTCCCAGTTGAGCCGCCTTCGCTGTTGCCACGGCCAAGGGCTCACCTGCAAATTGCCGCTCCGGCTATCGCGGCCTCTGCCTGCTTGAACAGCTGTGGTTCGTCTTTGCACTTTGCAGCCTTGGTCGTCACTTCCGCCACCGAGGAGCTTCAGAACAGAGCGAGTCCTGAGACTGAAGCAATGCGAGCGAGTCTTTTTTCTGCTATGGAGAGCTCATGGACAAGGATAATTCAGCCAGCCATGCACTAGGTGCGCCCGGATCAGAGTTCAGTTAAAATTAAACTTCGATGCTACCTTTCTACCAAATGCTGCTAAGGACAGGGGCCATATGGAATTGGAGATGAGTCACATGGCGATCATCCAAGAACCAGAGATTGGGGCTCTGAACCTCTCACATTGCTGCGAGCCAAATGGCCATTGCTACCCATATGGAGATCAGTTGCTCAAAACCTGATACGAACTCAGATCTGGAGCAGTTCACTAGTACTCCATAATACTAGCTGAAGGCTACTCCACGTGAAACCCCAAGGACCACTAGCAGTTGCATAGAAATCGAGGTTGATTAATCTGGAGCACATGCACCTAAAAAGGGAAACAGGAAAAGTGATGATGCGGTGAAGGAACACTAGTACTAGAAGGACTAGTCCTCTGCATCAAATCAGCCAGAAATTCAACTGCCGTCAGCCGCATTGGCTGTTGAATGGAATTTATCCTCAGGTGATATTTTTCCTGATAAAATTGTTCATGCGGATTAATTCTGTCAAGAATTTTTGTACTTTAAATTTGTACATGTTTATGTGCAGGTTAATTTATAAGCAGGAGGCCGCTTTGCCGTCCGCACTTCGCCGTTGTACCTGATGGACGCACGTGCCGGTCTACGACAATACACCACGGCCGTGTCCGCTCGAACGCTGATGTCGAGCGAACGTGCACAACCTGTGGTCCGATCTACATCAACTCATTGGGACCGTGCCCGTGATTGACTCGCTGTTCGCACGGTTTATCGCGCCCGCGGCCGACTCGTCGGTCTGCGCCACCTTCCAATGCCTTGGCCGACTCACCCGTCCGCACCGCCTTACAACGCTACGGACGAATCGCCCATCCACCCTCGCGGCCGGTTCATGAGTCCACGCCGGCTTACAACACGGAGAACAATTTGCTCGTCCGCGCCGGCTTACAACGCTACGGCCGACTCATCCGTTTGCTCCTGCGGGTGACTCATCCATAGTTGATTTTAGCTTCACCGTGGTAACCATCAACTCCACGGCGATAAATTCCGGCTTAACATATCAGGTGACATCTATCTAAGTCTATTTTTGACACATTGTTTTTTGTCGAAAGAACAATTACTTTGGACCGTATATTTTGATATGCAGGACAATTATCCATTATAAACGTGGTTTATACCATGGGTACGGAGCACGCGCTGACAACGTCCTGCCCAGTGTTCGTCCGTGTCACATTACACGGAGAATGGACGCGTGCAAGACGCCGCCCTTACGGTCCGGTTTACATCAGCCTGCCGGGACCGCGCCCGCGATTAATTCGCCCGTCCGTGCCGGTTTACGACACCGGTGCCGTTTTCCCCCGTCCGCACCGGCTTACAATGCCGCGGCCGACTCATCTGTCCGAGTTTCCTCTGATGTTGCGGTCGTCTTTTTCGTCCGTCTCCCGGCCTGGTCTACATCAACATACTGGGCCGCACCTGTCTGCATGAGCTGTTTATTGAGTATGAGCAAGTCACAGCTTGGGTAGCCCGGTTTTTCTTCCAACAAATTGGAGGCAAATTATCATATATTATCAGCCGCCGTCTGCACTGGATGGCTCAATGGGCAGACACACAAGTCGCCGCCACTACGGTTTGGTTAATTTCAAATAGCCAGTTGGAAGGAACCATTGGCCGAGTTGCTGACACGGTTCAGACGGGATCATTTATAACCCGCAGCAGTCACCTCAACCTTCTGTGGATTCACATCGAGTTATCAACGCCAATGATATACACTTTCTGCTATGGTCAAATATGGAGAATCTCAAGCCAACTTTTCGAGTCATCTTGAGACTCGGGGGCTACAACGGTACGGCTCGGTAAAATTAGCCGGTTTCAATGGATTCAAGAACTCTGGGTCATTGGAGGGAAGGTAACCCGGTTCGAGAGGCTACCGTTATATTGGTGAAAAATTTAAAGGCCGTCAGAAAATTTCCGGCTTAAAAAGAAGGACTCCGGTTTAAAATCCGGTTCAAGAGACATCTCTCTCCCACAAAGCACTGACACTCTCAATATCTGGTTTAAAAACCGGTTCAAGGGAAATTTATTTACTGCAAGGCTTTGAAGCTCTCAAATCTGGCTCAAATCCGGCTCAAGGTAAATTTATCTCTCACAAGGTTTTGAAGCTTTCAAATCCGGTTTAAACTTCCGGTTCAAAAAGAATTAATCTCTCGCAAGTTCGAGTTCTCAGAAAGATTAAAGGGTGCCAAAAAGAACTTGCTGCCATGATGCGCGGTTCAAACATAGGTACCATGCCTTACGACTTATCTTATTATGATCACTTGGGGGCTTCCTGTTCAAACATAGGTCGTATTCAAACCAAAGAGAACATAGATGTCGATACCCTTTTGATTAGCAAACTGCTGAACCTACTTGGGGGCTTCTTGATCGTATCCGAATCATAGCTCAACCCCTTTGGGAATCGACGTGGATCGTATTCGAATCAGCGTCGTTAAACAACTCTCATGGTCACTTGGGGGCTTCCTGTTCAAACATAGGTCGTATTCGAACCAAAGAGAACATAGCTGTCGATACCCACTTGATTAGCATCGCCAAAGCCACTGGGGGCTATATGATCGTATTCGAATCTTAGCTTAACCCCTTTGGAACGGTTTACTGATCGTATTCGAATCAGAAGCCTCAAAATTTTGTTTGTTTCTTGTACAGCTTTATACAATCGCAAGTATTTGAGTTGTCACAAATATCGTATGTGCCGGCTCTTACAGAGTTGAGTTATCAACTTCACTGTCCGGGTCACATAAACCGGCGGTATCATTCAAAGGATCATAGGGATCTTGTGATCTACTTGTGTGCAGGATAAGACTACATTTGGGTGGTTACCCACCCTGGCTCTTGACGTTAAGTCGCCAGGGCATATGTTGTTTAAACTCTGTGCAGGATCTGCAGAACTATGACTTATATAAATGCTTCAGTCCAAGCTCATCACTGAAATTGGTGTCTCAAAAGGGTTATCAATTATTGATTTTCTCAAGGGCTATAGGCCATCGGGTTACAAAAATTCCGGCTTACAATGAATGCACATTAATTCGTCATCGGCCAAGAGCCGTCAGGTATTTAAACTCTGGATTTACTTGTCAACCGATGAGGTATTCAAATCTTTAATAGCCAAAACTGGCTGGATTTTCATGATGATATTGAATGATTGAGTTTTTCATACCGGATTATATTATTCAAATCTTTAATAGCCAACATGGCTGGATTCTTATTATGGTTATCAATAGCCAATATTATGATGGAGGTCTTCAAAGTCGCTTCAGCACAATGGTTATTATTTTATTAATGGACATGATTTATTTTTACAATAGAGGGAATAGTCCCGGGTCGCTGCAGGCTTACGACCGGACACTTGGGGGCTAATGCAAAGTCATTTTTTGCTCAACTTATTGAAGACCCGACTCATCACATTGTAATGATCCGGCCCTTGGGGGCTGCCGATTGCTCGTGTCAATAATTCAAGGTACACAAGTCTTAAATCCATTATATTCAAGGCTCTACTGCTCAGTTGGTAAAGCGCAAAGCTCTTAACCCTGTGGACATGGGTTCAAGCCCCATGGTGGAGATTATATTATATGATGTTATTATCAATAAATTATATACAAAGTCCCAGCTTAGTATTATCTTGCTAAGCCGGCCCTTGGGGGCTGCACGTTTTCTGTTCAAGTTTACATGGTTATATCTACAAAGTCCCTGCTCATTATTGCATAATGACCCGGCCCTTGGGGGCTACACGGGTTGAAGTTTTTATGAGCATAAGGCAATTACAAGTCCCAGGTTTCTGCAAGCATGACAACCCGGTACTTGGGGGCTACATATGTGGAATATTCAGTTTATGACTAATGATTGAGATGAATAACCCAGATTTCTTCAAGGTTGCAACACTTATATTGAAGCAAGTCTTAAGTTATCACTATGTTCTCCTCTTAAGACTTGGGGGCTACAGGTATTATGCATATAAAGAAGGAAAATCTTCAAACCTCTCAGCTTTGAGTAAATCAGGAAGATCAATTATATGACCCGGTGTCAACAATAATTATGACTCGACCTCATTAGTCTTTATAACCCGGAGATTTTGGAAATTATAACTCGGCAAGATCTACATCTTTAAGCCGGTTGAAAATCAGATGAGTATTTCAAGACCTATATTTTTTAAGCCGGCGCTTTGGAAGCCGACTCAAATGGATTATTTATTTACAATATTTCTTCTACAAGCAAATTGATTGTGAAGCTGGTCTATTGACCCGGATTTTCTAGAAGAAGGAAATGACAAGGACTTAAGGATGTTCAGGTGCCGGTTTACCAGAATTCTTAACCCGTAGCACAACCTGTCAAATTTGTTCTTGTGTTTATTTTGCAGCATAAGTTTACCATGGATAAATCCAAGCTAAACTTGGGGGCTAATGTCGGGGATATACCCCGCGATGTAACCCGGCCGGAAGTATAACCCGGCCAGACTTGGCGACTCACTAATGACCCGCCCTGACTGGACGACACACTAAGTGACCCGCCCGATCCTGGCGACTTATGGGTAACCTGGCGAGCGGATCAGAGGAGCGACAAGACCCGGGGGCCCAGGAGGCTCAAGGCCCAGAAGGCCGGCTTACGTTATGGTAGGCCGGCTTAAGAGGAAAGGTGTGAGGAATATCTCCCTTACAAGGAATCAAGACCCGGACTTGTATCCGGCTTGTAGTAGAAGATAGGCTAGTCCTAATCCTATTTGGGCTCCACATGTAACCCGCCCCTCTAACTTATATAAGGAGGGGCAGGGCTCCCCAAAGAGGGACAAGCATCAAGAAACAATCTCTAGGGCTAGACACAAAGAGCCGGCTTACCGGCAACTCTCTCATGATCATAATGAGACCTAGCCACAAACAGCATGTAGGGTTATTACCGGATGATGTTTCCCGGGGCCCGAATCTGTCTAAATCCTTGTCTTGCGTGTTGCGACTCTCGTCCCAATCAACCCCTCTCAAGCTACCACATAGATGCGTTGGCCTCGCGACTAAGTCCTGACACTAAGGACATCTGCCGTGACAATTCCACGACAAGTATAATAAGGCCGGAGATGAGCGATATTCCACGGCCGGCGGGTTTCCTCCTCCGACTTACGTGAGTCTTTGTGCTCTCGAACATCGATGAGGTAGTATGACCCGTTGTTCAGATTCTTGCTGACCACAAAGGGTCCTTCCCAAGGTGGGGACAGCTTGTGCATATCAGATTGATCCTGGATGAGCCGGAGCACTAAGTAGCCTTCCTAAAAGGTTCTGCTTCTAACCCGGTAGTTGTGATAATGGCGCAGGTCTTGCTAGTAAATCTCCGAGCAGGCTATTGCCAAGTATCGCTCCTCATCCAACAAGTCAAGTGCATCCTGACGAGCTTTTTCGTTATCATCCTCAACATAAGCCGCCACGCGGGGTGAGTCATGTCGGATGTCACTTGGCGGGACTGCCTCTGTTCCATATACCATGAAGAAAGGTGTGTAACCTGTAGATCTGTTAGGCATAGTGTTGATGCTCCACAGTACAGAGGGTAACTCCTCCACCCAACAACCCGGAGTCCGCTGTAAGGGGACCAAGAGCCGGGGTTCAATACCCTTCAGGATCTCCTGATTAGCTCTTTCTGCTTGACCATTGGATTGAGGATGAGCAACAGCCGAAACATCAAGCCGGATATGTTCTCGTTGACAGAACTCTTCCATGGCACCCTTGGAGAGATTAGTGCCATTATCAGTTATGATGCTATGTGGGAAACCAAAACGAAAGATCACCTTTTTCATGAACTGAACCTCCGTGGCTGCATCACACTTACTGACCGGCTCTGCCTCAACCCACTCTGTAAACTTATCCACTGCCACCAGGAGGTGTGTCTTTTTATCCTTAGACCTCTTGAAAGGTCCAACCATGTCAAGCCCCCAGACTACGAAGAGCCAAGTAATTGGAATCATCCTCAACTCTTGAGCCGGCACATGAGCTCGTCATGAGAATTTTTGACATCCGTCACATCTGCTGACTAGATCCTCCGCATCAGCATGAGCCATCAGCCAACAGAAACCATGACGGAAAGCCTTGGCCACAAGAGATTTTGAACCGGCATGATGACCACAATCTCCTTCATGGATCTCACGAAGTATCTCCTAACCCTCCACAGGCGACACACAACGTTGAAACGCCCCAGTGACACTGCGGTGATGTAACTCGCCACGAACAGTCGTCATGGATTTGGACCGCCTGATGATTTGTCTCGCCAAGGTCTCATCCTCAGGCAACTCTCCCTGGGTCATATAAGCCAAGTATGGCACTGTCCAATCCGGGATAACATGAAGAGCTGCCACCAGCTGTGCCTCCGGGTCTGGCACTGCTAGTTCTTCCTCTGTAGGTACCTTGACAGAAGGATTATGCAAAACGTCGAGAAAGGTGTTAGGCGGCACCGTCTTACGCTGAGATCCCAACCGGCTTAAAGCATCAGCCGCCTCATTCTTCCTTCGATCAATGTGCTCCACTTGATAACCTTTGAAGTGCCCAGCCACAGCATCTACTTCACGACGATAAGCTGCCATAAGGGGATCCTTGGAGTCCCACTTGCCTGACACCTGTTGAGCCACGAGATCTGAATCACCCAAGCACCTTACCCGGCTCAAATTCATCTGTTTGGCCATCCGGAGACCATGGAGTAAGGCCTCGTACTCAGCTGCATTGTTAGTGCAAGGAAACATAAGCCGGAGCACATAACAAAATTTGTCACCTCGAGGGGAAGTTAAAACAACTCCAGCCCCCGAGCCTTCTAACTGCCTGGACCCATCAAAGTGAATAGTCCAATATGTGTTATCTGGCTTCTCCTCAGGTGCCTGCAACTCTGTCCAATCATTGATAAAGTCCACCAAGGCTTGAGACTTAATAGCGGTACGTGGCATGTACTTTAAACCATGAGGCCCAAGCTCAATAGCCCACTTGGCGAATCGTCCTATGGCCTCCCTGTTCTGGATGATGTCTCCCAAGGGGGCAGAACTTACCACAGTTATAGGATGACTTTGGAAGTACTGCTTCAGCTTCCGGCTTGCCATAAACACTCCGTAAACAAGTTTCTGCCAATGTGGATACCTTTGTTTAGACTCAATGAGCACCTCACTGATGTAGTAAACCGGTCGTTGAACCGGATGCTCCTTGCCAGCCTCCTTACGCTCCACCACAATGGCAACACTGACGGCTCGTGAATTAGCAGCCATATATAACAGCAACAACTCTTTATCAATGGGAGCCGCAAGGACCGGTGGCTCAGACAACTGTCTCTTTAAATCTTCAAAGGCAGTATCAGCAGCATCACTCCAGACAAAAGTGTTCGTTTTCTTCATCATCTGATACAGTGGTAGGGCCTTCTCACCTAACCGGCTTATGAACTGGCTTAAAGCAGCAACACGACCCGCCAGTCGCTGAACATCATTGATGCACACCTGTTTAGCCAGAGAGGTAATTGCCTTGATCTTCTCTGGATTAGCTTCAATGCCTCTGTTTGAGACCAGAAACCCCAAGAGCTTGCCTGCAGGTACACCAAATACACACTTGGTCGGGTTAAGCATCATCTTATAAACCCGGAGATTATCAAAGGTCTCTTTCAAGTCAGATATCAAGGTTTCCTTCTCTCTGGACTTCACCACGATGTCATCCACATAAGCATGAACATTGCGCCCAAGTCGATCATGGAGACAGTTCTGTACACATCGCTGATAAGTCGCCTGAGCACTCTTGAGCCCAAATGGCATAGATACATAACAGAAGGCTCCAAAGGGAGTGATGAAAGCCGTCCTGGTCCTTAACTGCCATTTTGATCTGATGATAACCAGAGTAAGCATTCAAAAAGCTCAAACGCTCGCAACCCGTCGTAGCATCAATGATTTGATCAATATGGGGGAGAGCAAAGGGATCAGCCGGACAAGCCTTATTTAAGTCCGTGTAATCCACACACATCCGCCAGGTGCCATTCTTCTTGAGCACGAGCACCGGGTTAGCCAACCACTCCGGGTGAAAAACTTCAACAATAAACCCAGCCGCTAAGAGCCGGGCGACTTCCTCTCCAATAGCTTTCCGTCTCTCTTCGTTGAACCATCGAAGAAACTGCCTGACCGGCTTATACTTCGGATCAATATTGAGAGTGTGCTCAGCGAGTTCTCTCGGTACACCTGGCATGTCAGAAGGTTTCCATGCAAAGATGTCCCGGTTCTCACGGATTAACTCAATGAGCGTGCTTTCCTATTTAGGATCCAAATTGGCACTGATACTGAACTGCTTAGATGAATCACCTGGATTGAAATCTACAAGCTTGGTTTCAGCAGCCGACTTAAACTTCATCGTCGGGTCATGCTTGGTGGTTGGCTTCTTTAGAGAGGTCATATCTGCCGGGTCAACATTGTCTTGATAAAATTTCAGTTCCTCTGCTGCACAAACAGACTCAGCATAAGCCGCGTCGCCCTCCTCACATTCCAGGGCTACCTTTCGACTTCCATGCACGGTGATGGTGCCCTTGTGACCCGGCATCTTAAGCTGCAGATAAACATAACACGACCGTGCCATGAACTTGGCATAAGCCGGCCGCCCAAACAGAGCATGATATGGACTCCTGATTTTGACCACCTCAAACGCCAATTTCTCAGCCCTGGAATCATACTCATCTCCAAAGGCCACTTCCAGTTCAATCTTGCCAACTGGGTAAGCCGACTTACCAGGAACCACTCCATGAAAAACAGTGTTGGACGTCTTCAAATTCTTATCAGTTAATCCCATGCGTCGAAAGGTCTCATAATAGAGGATATTGATGTTGCTACCCCCGTCCATGAGTACCTTAGTGAATTTATATCCACCAACCTGAGGTGCTACCACCAAGGCTAACTGACCCGGATTATCAACCCGGAGGGGGTGATCTTCCCTGCTCCATACAATGGGCTGTTCTGACCACCTCAAATAACGGGGAACCGCCGGCTCAATAGAATTCACGGTCCTCTTATGAACCTTCTGGTCTCGTTTGCACAAGCTGGTGGTGAACACGTGATACTGCCCACTATTCAGCTGCTTCGGATGGCTTTGATAACCCGACTGCTGCTGCTGTTGCTCCCCTTGACCAAACTGCTGTTGATTATAACCGCCTTGATGTCCCTAAAAGCCGGAGCTGGAACCGCCGCCCGGGCCATGAAAACCGCCAGCTCCTGAGCCGCCGCCCGACCCATGATTGCCATCAAATGTGTTGGAATTCTTGAAAGCCTTCATGATCGCGCAATCTTTCCATAAGTGGGTGGCGGGTCGTTCCGAGGTGTCGTGTCTCGGACAAGGCTCATTGAGTAGCTAGTCAAGAGATGGGCCTGACCCGCCAGATTGAGGGGGCGGCTTTCCCTTACATCTCTGATTATTACCCTGCACATTGGCATTGGCCACAAACTCCGGGTTACCCTCCGCCTTACGCTTATTGCCTCCTTGATTCATCGGGTTATGCTGTTGGCCCTTTCCATTGCCGTTCTTCTTTCCCTTCCCTGTCTTTTCCTCATCAGACGCGGGATCCTTCGTACTATCAGAGTCGGCGTACTTGACTAAAGCTGTCATCAGCGTACCCATATTGTTGCAATCACGCTTAAGGCGCCCCAGTTTCTGTCTCACCGGCTCAAAGCGGCAGTTCTTCTCCAACATAAGGACTGCAGAGTCGCCATCCATCTTGTCAGACGAATGTATTATCTCCTTGACCCGGCGTACCCAGTGAGTCGTGGATTCACCCTCCTCATGCTTACAATTTGTCAAGTCCAAAATCGACATAGATTGCTTGCAAGTGTCCTTGAAGTTCTGGATGAAACGGGCCTTTAGCTCTGCCCACGAATTAATGGAATTGGGTGGCAAGCCCTTTAACCAAGACCGGGCCGTTCCATCTAACATCATGGTGAAGTACTTAGCCATTGCTATGTCACTGACCTCCAACAGCTCCATGGCCATCTCATAACTTTCAATCCACGCTCTGGGCTGTAAGATGGCCGTGTAATTCGGCACCTTTCGAGGTCCCTTGAAGTCCTTGGGCAAACATACATTACGCAGAGCCGGTACCAAACAAGGAACACCGCCGGTTCTAGTAGCCACTCCCGTCTCAACGGAAGTCGTCGGATACTCTGGGAAATCTTGATGAGCCGTCTGTTGAGCCGCTAGCTGAGCCGCCCGCTTGTTCTCCTGACGTATTCGGTCTTGTACCGGATTATAGCCACCGGGCTGGTTACGGCGCTGGGTGTTGCTTGACAGAGCTTCTGACTCCATGTGCCTGCTGTAACTTGGACTCCGGTTTTGACGAGGCGGTGCTAACCAAGGTGGAGGACTTGAATGAATCATGTCCCGGCTATAAGAATAAGTCTCTTGCTGAGTCAGGGCCGTATGGACAAGTTCTCTGATCCTCCGGGTCTCCACCGCTGTCGGATCATCACCGTCCATTGGGAGAGCCGCCAAACGTGCCGATGCTGCTATTAAGTTCTCCATGGGGTTGGAGAAGTGACCCGGTGGTATTGTCACGTAATGGGGCGGTGCCATGTTCCCATGAGGAGGTGCCATCTCCCGAGGCTGAGCCGGTCCTCCTGTTCCGGCTGTCATAAACTGATTTGCATCTGGCGGGTTACTTGGGCCGGCTCGGGGTGTAGCGAAAAGATTCCGAGGATCATAAACCGGAGGTAAACGGGACTGGGTTTTCTGGTGTCTCCTCCTCATCACCTTGTTAGATGCGTTCAGGCTCATCGTAAGCTGGAAGGCCTCTGTCTGTAGCTATTGTGCCCGTGCATCGAAAGCCGCATGTTCTGTAGCTAGCCTGGTGTCCTTAGTTGCCAAGGCCTCCTTGGCCCGAACTATCTCCTCGCGCACCTGTGCCACCTCCGTGTTATGCTCATCTTGATTTGCAGGAATAACCGTGGCGGTTAACAGGGTCGTAAGCTTATCCATGAGATCCATCAGTATCTGAGCCGGCGGGCGCACAGGGCCTCCTGTCCCAGCCGCTCCTGACCCGGACATTATTTCTGCAGCGGTTGTAGAGTTTTGGCCGGGTTGAGTCCCAGCCATGAAGACTCCTGCCCATCTTGGCGGCTCATAGGGGTCCGGAATACTGGGGCCATCGGAACAGCCCCCAAGCACACCATCTTGCACTTGATACAGCAAATCTGTTGAACCGGCGGACGAATCACCGTCAGAGAGGACGGCCGTCTCACCACCATCTTCAGATCCTTTAGAAAGTTCCTCCCCGTGGATGTAGCCCACGAAGGCACGCTTCACGGCGGGTTGAACTCGGGCGGGTCTCGCACGCTGAGCCGTCTCGACGAGGTCGGTACAGTTGTCCGGCTCAGGGCCCGGCTCACCAATCCGGCCGATGAAGACGTGGATTCCGTCGAAGGGGACCCGGTACCCGTACTCAATTGAGCCGGCGTCGGGGCCCCAGCCTTCGCCATTGATGTAGATCTTGCCGCGGTGACTCTTGGTCATCCGGCCAACTACGTATCCCTTGAGCCCTTTGTTGGAAATATGCCCTAGAGGCAATAATAAAAGCATTATTATTATATTTCCTTGTTCATGATAATTGTCTTTATTCATGCTACAATTGTGTTATCCGGAAATCGTAATACATGTGTGAATAACAGACACCAACATGTCCCTAGTAAGCCTCTAGTTGACTAGCTCGTTGATCAACAGATAGTCATGGTTTCCTGACTATGGACACTGGATGTCATTGATAACGAGATCACATCATTGGGAGAATGATGTGATGGACAAGACCCAATCCTAAACATAGCACAAGATCGTATAGTTCGTTTGCTAGAGTTTTCCAATGTCAAAGTATCTTTTCCTTAGACCATGAGATCGTGTAACTCCCGGATACCGTAGGAGTGCTTTGGGTATGCCAAACGTCACAACGTAATTGGGTGACTATAAAGGTAGACTACGGGTATCTCCGAAAGTGTCTGTTGGGTGACATGGATCAAGACTGGGATTTGTCACTCCGTATGACGGAGAGGTATCACTGGGCCCACTCGGTAATGCATCATCATAATGAGCTCAGAGTGACCAAGTGTCTGGTCACGGGATCATGCATTACGGTACGAGTAAAGTGACTTGCCGGTAACGAGATTGAACGAGGTATTGGGATACCGACGATCGAATCTCGGGCAAGTAACATATCGATAGACAAAGGGAATAGCGTACGGGATTGATTAAATCCTCGACATCGTGGTTCATCCGATGAGATCATCGTGGAGCATGTGGGAGCCAACATGGGTATCCAGATCCCGCTGTTGGTTATTGACCGGAGAGTCGTCTCGGTCATGTCTGCTTGTCTCCCGAACCCGTAGGGTCTACACACTTAAGGTTCGGTGACGCTAGGGTTATGAAGATATGTATATGCAGAAACCCGAATGTTGTTCGGAGTCCCGGATGAGATCCCGGACGTCACGAGGAGTTCCGGAATGGTCCGGAGGTAAAGAATTATATATAGGAAGTGCTATTTCGGGCATCGGGACAAGTTTCGGGGTTATCGGTATTGTACCGGGACCACCGGAAGGGTCCCGGGGGTCCACCAGGTGGGGCCACCTGTCCCGGGGGGGCACATGGGCTGTAGGGGGTGCGCCTTGGCCTAGATGGGCCAAGGGCACCAGCCCCTATAGGCCCATGCGCCTAGGGTTTCCACCATGGAAGAGTCCATGTGGTGGAAGGCACCCCTAGGTGCCTTGGGGGGAGGGAAACCTCCCCTTGGCCGCCGCCCCCCCTAGTAGATGCCATCTACTAGGGCCCCCCCCCCCCTGGCGCCTCCATCTCCCCCCGTTACGTCTCTCCCTCGTAGTCTCGGCGAAGCCCTGCTGCTGTGACGCCCTGCATCCACCACCACGTCGTCGTGCTGCTGGATCTTCATCAACCTCTCCTTTCCCCTTGCTGGATCAAGAAGGAGGAGACGTCTCCCATCCCGTACGTGTGTTGAACGCGGAGGTGCCGTCCGTTCGGCGCTGGTCATCGGTGATTTGGATCACGTCGAGTACGACTACATCATCACCGTTCTTTTGAACGCTTCCGTGCGCGATCTACAAAGGTATGTAGATGCATCTAATCACTCGTTGCTAGATGAACTCCTAGATGATCTTGGTGAAACGAGTAGGAAAATTTTTGTTTTCTGCAACGTTCCCCAACAGTGGCATCATGAGCTAGGTCTATGCGTAGTTCTTCTTGCGCGAGTAGAACACAATTTGTTGTGGGCGTAGATTTGTCAACTTTCTTGCCGTTACTAGTCCTTTCTTGCTTCAGCGGTATTGTGGGATGAAGCGGCCCGGACCAACCTTACATGTACGCTTACGTGAGACCGGTTCCACCGACTAACATGCACTAGTTGCATAAGGTGGCTGGCGGGTGTCTGTCTCTCCCACTTTAGTTGGAGCGGAATCGATGAACAGGGTCCTTATGAAGGGTAAATAGAAGTTGACAAATCACGTTGTGGCTTTAACGTAGGTAAGAAAACGTTCTTGCTAGAACCCTAATTCAGCCACGTAAAAACTTGCAACAACAATTAGAGGATGTCTAACTTGTTTTTGCAGCAAGTGGTTTGTGATATGATATGGCCAAAGTTGTGATGAATGATGAATGATCTATATGTGATGTATGAGATGTTCATGCTATTGTAATAGGATTCACGACTTGCATGTCGATGAGTATGACAACCGGCAGGAGCCATAGGAGTTGTCTTTATTCTTTTATATGACCTGCGTGTCATCAAGAAACGCCATGTAAATTACTTTACTTTATCGCTAAACGCGTTAGCCATAGTAGTAGAAGTAATAGTTGGCGAGCAACTTCATGGAGACACGATGATGGAGATCATGATGATGGAGATCATGGTGTCAAGCCGGTGACAAGATGATCATGGAGCCCCAAGATGGAGATCAAAGGAGCTATGTGATATTGGCCATATCATGTCACATTTATTATTTGATTGCATGTGATGTTTATCATGTTTTGCATCTTGTTTACTTAGAACGACGGTAGTAAATAAGATGATCCCTCACAATAATTTCAAGAAGTGTTCCCCCTAACTGTGCACCGTTGCGACAGTTCGCTGTTTCAAAACACCACGTGATGATCGGGTGTTTTATTCAGACGTTCACATACAACGGGTGTAAGACAGATTTACACATGCAAACACTTAGGTTGACTTGACGAGCCTAGCATGTACAGACATGGCCTCGGAACACAGAAGACCGAAAGGTCGAGCATGAGTCGTATAGTAGATACGATCAACATGAAGATGTTCACCGACGTTGACTAGTCCGTCTCACGTGATGATCAGACACGGTCTAGTTAAACTCGGATCATGTAATACTTAGATGACTGGAGGGATGTCTAATCTAAGTGGGAGTTCACTAATAATTTGATTAGTTGAACTTAATTATCATGAACTTAGTCTAAAATCTTTGCAATATGTCTTGTAGATCAAATGGCCAACGTAGTCCTCAACTTCAACGCGTTCCTAGAGAAAACCAAGCTGAAAGACGATGGCAGCAACTATACAGACTGGGTCCGGAACCTGAGGATCATCCTCATAGCTGCCAAGAAAGATTATGTCCTACAAGCACCGCTTGGTGACGCACCCGTTCTCCCTGCAGAACAAGATGTTATGAACGCTTGGCAGGCACGTTTCGATGACTACTCCCTCGTTCAGTGCGGCATGCTTTACAGCCTAGAGCCGGGGCCCAAAAGCGTTTTGAGAGACATGGAGCATATGAGATGTTCGAAGAGCTGAAAATGGTTTTCCAAGCTCATGCCCGGGTCGAGAGATATGAAGTCTCCGACAAATTCTTCAGCTGTAAGATGGAGGAAAACAGTTCTATCAGTGAGCACATACTCACTATGTCTGGGTTGCATAACCGCTTGACTCAGCTGGGAGTTAATCTCCCGGATGATGCGGTCATTGACAGAATCCTCCAGTCGCTTCCACCAAGCTACAAGAGCTTTGTGATGAGCTTCAATATGCAGGGGATGGAAAAGACCATTCCTGAAGTATTTGCTATGCTGAAATCAGCGGAGGTAGAAGTCAGGAAGGAACATCAAGTGTTGATGGTCAATAAAACCACTAAGTTCAAGAAAGGCAAGGGTAAAAAGAACTTCAAGAAGGACGGCAAGGAGGTTGCCACGCCCGGCAAGCAAGCTGCCGGGAAGAAGCCAAAGAATGGACCCAAGCCCGAGACTGAGTGCTTTTATTGAAAGGGAAGCGGTCACTGGAAGCAGAACTGCCCTAAGTACTTAGCGGATAAGAAGGCCAGCAAAACAAAAGGTATATGTGATATACATGTAATTGATGTGTACCTTACTAGTGCCCGTAGTAGCTCCTGGGTATTTGATACCGGTGCAGTTGCTTACATTTGTAACTCAAAACAGGGGCTGCGGAATAAGCGGAAACTGGCAAAGGACGAGGTGACGATGCGCGTCGGGAATGGTTCCAAGGTCAATGTGATCGCCGTCGGCACGCTACCTCTGCATCTCCCTTCGGGATTAGTTTTAAACCTTAATAATTGTTATTTAGTGCCAGCTTTGAGCATGAACATTGTATCGGGATCTCGTTTAATTCGAGATGGCTACTCTTTTAAATCTGAGAATAATGGTTGTTCCATTTTCATGAGAGATATGTTTTATGGTCATGCTCCTATGGTGAATGGTTTATTCTTTATGAATCTCGAACGTGATGCTACACATGTTCATAATGTGAGTACCAAAAGAAGTAAGGTTGATAATGATAGTCCCACATACATGTGGCACTGCCGCCTTGGTCACATAGGTGTCAAACGCATGAAGAAGCTCCATGCTGATGGACTTTTAGAGTCTCTTGATTATGAATCATTTGACACATGCGAACCATGCCTTATGGCTAAAATGACCAAGACTCCATTCTCAGGAACAATGGAGCGAGCAACCGACTTATTGGAAATCATACATACTGATGTGTGCGGTCCAATGAGTGTTGAGGCTCGCGGTGGCTATCGTTATGTTCTCACCCTCACTGATGATTTAAGTAGGTATGGGTATATCTACTTAATGAAACACAAGTCTGAAACCTTTGAAAAGTTCAAGGAATTTCAGAGTGAGGTTGAAAATCAACGTGACAGGAAAATCAAGTTTCTACGATCAGATCGTGGAGGAGAATACTTGAGTCACGAGTTTGGCACACACTTAAGAAAATGTGGAATAGTTTCACAACTCACGCCGCCTGGAACACCTCAGCGTAATGGTGTGTCCGAACGTCGTAATCGCACTCTGTTAGATATGGTGCGATCTATGATGTCTCTTACCGATTTACCGCTATCCTTCTGGGGCTATGCTTTAGAGACTGCCGCATTCACTTTAAATAGGGCTCCGTCGAAATCCGTTGAGACGACACCGTATGAATTATGGTTTGGGAAGAAACCTAAGCTGTCGTTTCTAAAAGTTTGGGGATGCGATGCTTATGTCAAGAAACTTCAACCTGAAAAGCTCGAACCCAAGTTGGAAAAATGCGTCTTCATAGGATACCCAAAAGAAACTATTGGGTACACCTTCTACCTCAGATCCGAAGGCAAGATCTTTATTGCCAAGAATGGGTCCTTTCTGGAGAAAGAGTTTCTCTTGAAAGAAGTAAGTGGGAGGAAAGTAGAGCTTGATGAAGTATTACCTCTTGAACCGGAAAATGGCGCAACTCAAGAAAATGTTCCTGAGGTGCCTGCACCGACTAGAGAGGAAGTTAATGACAATGATCAAGATACTTCTGATCAAGCCCCTACTGAAATTCGAAGGTCCACAAGGACACGTTCCGCACCAGAGTGGTACGGCAACCCTGTCTTGGAAATCATGCTGTTAGACAACGGTGAACCTTCGAACTATGAAGAAGCGATGGCGGGCCCGGATTCCGACAAATGGCTAGAAGCCATGAAATCCGAGATAGGATCCATGTATGAAAACAAAGTATGGACTTTGACTGACTTGCCCGTTGAGCGGCGAGCCATAGAAAATAAATGGATCTTTAAGAGGAAGACAGACGCGGATGGTAATGTGACCATCTATAAAGCTCGGCTTGTCGCTAAGGGTTATCGACAAGTTCAAGGGGTTGACTACGATGAGACTTTCTCACCGGTAGCGAAGCTGAAGTCCGTCCGAATCATGTTAGCAATTGCCGCATTCTATGATTACGAAATATGGCAAATGGACGTCAAAACGGCATTCCTTAATGGTTTCCTTAAGGAAGAATTGTATATGATGCAGCCGGAAGGTTTTGTCGATCCTAAGAATGCTGACAAAGTGTGCAAGCTCCAACGCTCGATTTATGGGCTGGTGCAAGCATCTCGGAGTTGGAACATTCGCTTTGATGAGATGATCAAAGCGTTTGGGTTTACACAGACTTATGGAGAAGCCTGTGTTTACAAGAAAGTGAGTGGGAGCTCTGTAGCATTTCTCATATTATATGTAGATGACATACTTTTGATGGGAAATGATATAGAACTCTTGGACAGCATCAAGGCCTACTTGAATAAAAGTTTTTCAATGAAGGACCTTGGAGAAGCTGCTTATATATTAGGCATCAAAATCTATAGAGATAGATCGAGACGCCTCATAGGTCTTTCACAAAGCACATACCTTGATAAGATACTAAAGAAGTTCAATATGGATCAATCCAAGAAGGGGTTCTTGCCTGTGTTACAAGGTATGAAATTGAGCTCAGCTCAATGTCCGACCACGGCAGAAGATATAGAAGAGATGAGCGTCATCCCCTATGCCTCAGCCATAGGTTCTATTATGTATGCCATGCTGTGTACCAGACCTGATGTTAACCTTGCCGTCAGTTTGGTAGGAAGGTACCAAAGTAATCCCGGCAAGGAACACTGGACAGCGGTCAAGAATATCCTGAAGTACCTGAAAAGGACTAAGGAAATGTTTCTCGTTTATGGAGGTGACGAAGAGCTCGTCGTAAAGGGTTACGTCGACGCTAGCTTCGACACAGATCTGGATGACTCTAAGTCACAAACCGGATACGTGTATATTTTGAATGGTGGGGCAGTAAGCTGGTGCAGTTGCAAGCAAAGCGTCGTGGCGGGATCTACATGTGAAGCGGAGTACATGGCAGCCTCGGAGGCAGCACATGAAGCAATATGGGTGAAGGAGTTCATCACCGACCTAGGAGTCATACCCAATGCGTCGGGGCCGATCAAGCTCTTCTGTGACAACACTGGAGCTATTGCACTTGCCAAAGAGCCCAGGTTTCACAAGAAGACAAGGCACATCAAGCGTCGCTTCAACTCCATTCGTGAAAATGTTCAAGATGGAGACATAGAGATTTGTAAAGTACATACGAACCTGAATATAGCAGATCCGTTGACTAAACCTCTCGCTAGAGCAAAACATGATCAACACCAGAATTCCATGGGTGTTCGATTCATCACAATGTAACTAGATTATTGACTCTAGTGCAAGTGGGAGACTGTTGGAAATATGCCCTAGAGGCAATAATAAAAGCATTATTATTATATTTCCTTGTTCATGATAATTGTCTTTATTCATGCTATAATTGTGTTATCCGGAAATCGTAATACACGTGTGAATAACAGACACCAACATGTCCCTAGTAAGCCTCTAGTTGACTAGCTCGTTGATCAACAGATAGTCATGGTTTCCTAACTATGGACACTGGATGTCATTGATAACGAGATCACATCATTGGGAGAATGATGTGATGGACAAGACCCAATCCTAAACATAGCACAAGATCGTATAGTTCGTTTGCTAGAGTTTTCCAATGTCAAAGTATCTTTTCCTTAGACCATGAGATCGTGTAACTCCCGGATACCGTAGGAGTGCTTTGGGTATGCCAAACGTCACAACGTAACTGGGTGACTATAAAGGTAGACTACGGGTATCTCCGAAAGTGTCTGTTGGGTGACATGGATCAAGACTGGGATTTGTCACTCCGTATGACGGAGAGGTATCACTGGGCCCACTCGGTAATGCATCATCATAATGAGCTCAGAGTGACCAAGTGTCTGGTCACGGGATCATGCATTACGGTACGAGTAAAGTGACTTGCCGGTAACGAGATTGAACGAGGTATTGGGATACCGACGATCGAATCTCGGGCAAGTAACATATCGATAGACAAAGGGAATAGCGTACGGGATTGATTAAATCCTCGACATCGTGGTTCATCCAATGAGATCATCGTGGAGCATGTGGGAGCCAACATGGGTATCCAGATCCCGCTGTTGGTTATTGACCGGAGAGTCGTCTCGGTCATGTCTGCTTGTCTCCCGAACCCGTAGGGTCTACACACTTAAGGTTCGGTGACGCTAGGGTTATGAAGATATGTATATGCAGAAACCCGAATGTTGTTCGGAGTCCCGGATGAGATCCCGGACGTCACGAGGAGTTCCGGAATGGTCCGGAGGTAAAGAATTATATATAGGAAGTGCTATTTCGGGCATCGGGACAAGTTTCGGGGTTATCGGTATTGTACCGGGACCACCGGAAGGGTCCCGGGGGTCCACCAGGTGGGGCCACCTGTCCTGGGGGGCCACATGGGCTGTAGGGGGTGCGCCTTGGCCTAGATGGGCCAAGGGCACCAGCCCCTATAGGCCCATGCGCCTAGGGTTTCCACCATGGAAGAGTCCATGTGGTGGAAGGCACCCCTAGGTGCCTTGGGGGGGAGGGAAACCTCCCCTTGGCCGCCGCCCCCCCCCTAGTAGATGCCATCTACTAGGGCCGGCGCCCCCCCCCCCTTGGCACCCCTATATATAGTGGGGGGGAGAGGAGGGATTTTACACCAGCCCCTGGCGCCTCCATCTCCCCCCGTTACGTCTCTCCCTCATAGTCTTGGCGAAGCCCTGCTGCTGTGATGCCCTGCATCCACCACCACGCCGTCGTGCTGCTGGATCTTCATCAACCTCTCCTTTCCCCTTGCTGGATCAAGAAGGAGGAGACGTCTCCCGTCCCGTACGTGTGTTGAACGCGGAGGTGTCGTCCGTTCGGCGCTGGTCATCGGTGATTTGGATCACGTCGAGTACGACTACATCATCATCGTTCTTTTGAACGCTTCCGTGCACGATCTACAAAGGTATGTAGATGCATCTAATCACTCGTTGCTAGATGAACTCCTAGATGATCTTGGTGAAACGAGTAGGAAAATTTTTGTTTTCTGCAACGTTCCCCAACACCCTTCGAAGCTGCCCTTCAAGAACTCAAATCCACCGTGTGCTGGCCCCATGGTGGGCGCCAACTATCGTGGAATTGTCACGGTAGATGTCCTCTTGCAAGGACTTAGTCGTGGAGCCATCGCAACTAGGAAGCTTAAAGGGGTTAATTCATGACAAAGGACACGAGAGATTTATACTAGTTCGGCCCCTTACGGTGAAGGTAAGGCCTGCGTCTAGTCGGGTTGGTATTGCTTGATGTTTCGATGACCAAGGAGCGAGATACGCTATGCCCGGTTCTCGATGAGTTATTTCTTGCCCTAAACCGTCAGCGGGTCGTCCCCTTATATACACGGGTGGATGCCCTGCGGCATATAGAGTCCCGGCCGGCTCATAGACAGTGTCCGGCTTGGCGACTAGTTAATTCTACCTTATGTTACAAGTCATGTCATCATGATGGTTTACCACTATGGGCTTTAATCCGCCTATGGGCCTTAGACCCTTTATTTAACCGCCATCTTCATGCTTGGTCTTGGGCCTCTTTTGATGAGTCTTCTTTGCGTAACTCGGCCCCTCCTGGGCGGCTTACACAAATAGTTATATCCCCAACAGCAGCTGTAGACCAACTTTAGTCAGGATAAGTGTACTAGATGTTGCCCTTCAAAATGGCCAATTGTTGGCACCCTTCCTGCTCATTATTTGGGAAGAGGCCCAAGGCCTCCCTCTATAAATAGAGCTAGCCACCACAGGGCAAAGGGGAGACGGATCGATCAGAGAGAGAGAGAGAGAGAGAGAGAGAGAGAGAGAGAGAAGTGATTGAACTCACCCAAGCAGTTCATCGCACCAGCTCAAGAACAGCCTCTCGCGAGGTTGTTCTCCCTTTGTATTGTTCATCATCAGCCCCTGAGGCAATCCACCACACCACACACTGGAGTAGGGTATTATATCACAATGGTGGCTTGAACCAGTATAAACCTCGTGTCCCTTGTGTGTTCTTCTTTCTAGCTTAGATTCCTTGCGAGCCTTCGAAACGTGAGCTGGTAGGGGAAAGATCTTAGTGCGCACCCCAGAGTTCGAACCTCAAGGGTTTGCCGGAACCCCAAAATCCGACAGATTGGACCAAAAGTTTAATGCTATGGTTAGAATTTAGTCTTAATACTTTTCTCTTAGTTGCGGATGCTTGCGAGGGGGTTAATCATAAGTAGGAGGTTTCGTCAAGTAAGAACAGCACCTAAGCACCGATCCACCTCCATACCAAATTATCAAAGTAGCGAATACGAATTAAGCCAACATGATGAAAGTGACTAGATGAAATTGCCGTGTACCCTCAAGAACACTTTGATTATCATAAGAGACCGTTTTGGCATGTCCTTCGCCTCAAAAGGATTGGGCTACCTTGCTACACTTTTGTTACTACTACCGTTACTTGCTCGTTACAAATTATCTTGCTATCAAACTACTCTGCTACTTACAATTTTAGCACTTGCAGACATTACCTTGCTGAAAACCACTTGTCATTTCCTTCTGCTCCTCGTTGGGTTCGACACTCTTACTTATCTAAAAGGCTACAATTGACCCCATATACTTGTGGGTCATCAGGCAGCCACTCGGGCTCTGACCTCGACTCCGATGAGTTGGCCCTCAGCATTGCCTTGGAGCGGTCCAAGGTGGAGATCGAGGGCAGCTCCCGCGCCAGCGCAACACGGATGTCGGAGCTGGACCCTCCTGGCCCGCACTCAGCTCCGGCAAGACAGCGCAGACCGCACCGCCTCCGCGCCGTCCCCTTCCCCCGCCGGTCGCTCCTCTGTGTGGGGCAGCAGTGGGTGCTAGTGCCCGCGCCACCGTCCCGTACGCATGCTCCGCCCGCCGTGAGAGGTAGCTCGCAAGAAAGAAAGATGCAGCGGAGCGGTCCGTGTGCCGTGGCCGCAGCCGGTGGAGCCCGACGAGGACGAGCGCCTCCTCGCAAGGGTCTACCGCCGGTCACTCACGACGGCGGAGATGGACACTCGCCGCCTCCGACGAAAGAATGCAAAGGCTCCGGCTAGCCATAGAGCAATCGGAGCGGGAGGCAGAGGAGGCAGCGGCAGAGGCGGCTCGGCTCGCCAAGCGAAGGCGGCAGCAGGATAAGGCAGTCCGCTGGATGAAGGGGATAATCATCATGTCCTCCTCCGACTCCGACGCCGGCGACGACAGCTACACCTCCTCTGACCCAGGACAAATGTATCTTTGTTTTGTTCATGATTCTCTGAAAATGGTTTGTTAATTTCAGGATGATGCAAACAATCAATGGACATACATTATGGAATGCATATTTTTTTTCACTTGTAGGTGCAGCGCTGATCTTCCATTATGTTTGTTTCCCTTGCGTGATAAACAAGTATATTCCACCGTAACTGTGGTGATTAGTACAACACATGGTTTACTGCTATTTCTCAGCTATTATTTCTGTATGGTTGTTCATGAGTTTTACATTGTTGAGCAAAAATGTGGTTTATGGTATCATCCTAAATTTATTGTGTTGACTGTAGTTCCCCCAACTTACTTGATGCTACTGTTTGCATTTTCTGGTTCAGAGCCTCTGCATGCTGGGTAGTAGAACATTTCCAACATGTACTATTTACAATTCGACCTCCTTTTGTTTTTCTGATGTGTATGTAGGTTAATGACATTACTAGGATTTGCCTTTATTACACTGTTTATTTTCTCTATTTGTTGGGTAATAGCAAGTTTCCGTAATGGATTACTATTTTAGTTTTACCTTTCTTGCAGTAGTTATTTTGTACATTAATGTTTCCTCTAGTTGTTTTTGTGTTTACACTGAAAATGCAGAGTTTTACAGTGATATTTACAAATACACTGTAAAACTCTGTATTTTGTACTGTAGTGTTTACACTGCCACTTACATTTACAGTAGAATTACTTGTAAATTACACTATAAATCTACTGTAACTTACATTGTAATTCAACTGCAATACTGCTGTATTTACACTATAAATCTACTGTAAAATGTCACTGGAACAGGTAGTATTTTACAGTGTAAGTCTATTGTAAATTACATTGAAAATCTACGGTAATTATACTGTAAAACTCATTGTCGTTGCACTGGTACACCATAGTTCTACTGTAAAATAGACTATAGCTTTGGGCTGTCCAGGCGTTTTGTAGTCCAGCCTGGTTTTAGCAACCGGATCAATGGAACCAATCCGTTAAGGGGTTGTTAGGCATGTCCTTTTAAGTCGTTGACATGGAGAGTGAAATGGATGAATGCCAAATCCGTCAGTTTTTTTTGTTTTTTTTTTGCGGCCGCAAGCATATACAAAAACAACGAACATATAGGCAACGTACCAACATGCATACATGTCAGTTTCCTATTGGTTATAAATTTGAATGAAACCCAATTGATTTTCAGTCAAGTGTCAATTAGACACTCCCAACCTTTTAAAAAATTTAAAATTTTAGGGAATTATTACAAGTTTTATGGTATGAAAAATGATTTCATGATACATCTAATGATATTGATTTCCTATTGTGAATGTTATAATTTTTTCCATAAAGTTGGTCAAATTTCACGAAGTTCAACTTCAGACAATTTTATATAAGCAGACTAAAAACAGATAAAGTACTTTGAACTATGAAGCGTAACAGGTTGTGCAAGTCCAACTGCAACGGTGAAGAACGAACATGTCCAGTTGGTCCAAGGAAGAACACTTCATCGCATCAAGACCCGTCAATGTCACGGCGCCGGCATTTTCGGCGCCTTGCCGACCGTGAACCCGCCGTCGACGACGAGGTTATGCCCGTTCACGTACCCGGCCTCGTCGGAGGCCAGGTACACCGCCGCGCGGGCGATGTCCTCCGCCGCGAGCGCCGGCCCGCCCATCTCGTTCATGTCCCTCTCCACGATCCGCCTGCGCTCCTCGGCGCTCGCCCCGGGATAGGACTCGGCCATGTACCCCATCACCATCGGCGTCGGGATGTAGTTTGGCGAGATGGCGTTCACGCGCACCCCGGCGCGCGCCATCTCCCCCGCCACGGCGCGCACGAGCCCCACCACCGCCGCCTTGGACACGCTGTACGCCGGGAACGCCACGCCTCCCAGCACCGCCGCCGTACTGGCCGTGCAGATGATGCTGCCGCGCCGGTTGGGGACCATGACGCGCGCGGCGTGCTTGACGCCCGCGAGCACGGCCCGCGCGTTCACCGCCATGACGCGGTCGAAGTCGGCGAGGTCCAGGGAGCCGAGGGGGACGGGCGTGAGGGCGCCGCTGATGCCGGCGTTGTTGAACATGACGTCGAGGCGGCCGTGCCGCGCCACCGCTAGGTCCACGGCCGCCGCGACCTGCGCCTCGTCCGTCACGTCGCAGCGCGTGTAGCATGCGGAGTCATGGCCGAGCTCCGCGGCGACGGCGTGGCCGAGGTCGTCCTGGACGTCGGCGAGGACGACCTTGGCGCCGTTCCGGACGAACTCCGCGGCAGTCGCCTTGCCAAGGCCGCTGGCGCCGCCAGTGATCACGGCCACCTTACCGGCCAACCTACAAATCAAATCAAACGCGCAAACACCTTTGAGACCTCCCATGATCCGAAGCACTAGTTGACTATTACCTCTGCGAGGTGGAAGCCGCGGAGAAGTGGCTGGCGAAGGCAGACAAGGCCGCGGGCTCAGCTCGGCTCTTCTTCGCCCAGACGACGGCGTGCTTCACAGCTCGGAACATCCTGCCCCCGCTGGTGCCGCGGGACCGAGCTAGATTTGACCAGAGCAGATGCTTATGGCCATCGATAATCCAAAGAGCACGCGCTGGTGATCGATGAGATATGTAGCAGGAGAAGAGCTCGGCGCTGTCTAGAAAAAGAAAGACGTCGCTGTCCTGGCATTACTAGCTCTTTTGGCGGGGAACTTGATGCCATTTGTTTATCTTCTCCCGTGGTGCATGCGGTATGCGGACAGCATCGCCATAGGTATGACCGTGGGAGGGAGGCGTAAGGTCAGACCTGTTTGTGATGATTCTTCCGTCGTTCCATGGAGTGCTGTTTTGGACCTTACGCAATATCCTATGACCCGGCTCGGGTCAGCTAGCTGATTGCCGTCTCATTTATATGGTAGTATTATTATCTTGAAAGGTATCGAACTACCGTTAGGAGCCAAAGCATTTGTGTGTGTGTGTGTGTGTGTTCGAGGACTACCTATAGCCTCATTTTGGTTTATGTTTTCTTAACACATATGCTTACATACATGCACATAAGCTCACACTTATAAACGCACATGACACACATTTTACCCTTGTGAGCATCTTCGAGTTACCGGGTCGGCACATCATTTTAAAATTGATGAAGTCACCACATGCGCATTGCACTTGACGGAAACGTCTCCTCTCACTAAACAAATATCGTCGGAAGATCTGAAACAAATTCAGAAAAATATGTGCTCCTGTGTCAAGTCTAGGACTTGAATTCTGATGGGTTGGTTGCACCATATGAATCCTGGCTTATGCTTCCTACGTTTCAAATTTATGGCGAGTCTTTGACTAATCATTACACTAGTGCTAAGTTGTGATTTTTATGACACAATGTCCTGAGCATAAATAAGTTGTTTCTCATATGAATCCAATGATATCAATTTTGTATCACATAAAGTATAGACCGGTAATTACTGGTCCAAAACCTATTATGTGAAGTATTTTAAAATGTTGGAAGAATTGAAAGCCAAACAAAATCGCATGGGGTTACCGTGCAGTGGCGGAGCTTCATGGGGGGCAACCTGGGCGGTGCCCCCCCCCCCCCCCCCCCCCAAAGAAAAAATCACTTAATACATGTTAGTTTTTGTGCTATATGTTAGTAAAAACAGGCTAAACCTCATAGTTTTGCCCCTCCTTAGCCCATTGTTACTGTGCATCAACCATAGGACAAAGTCAAGGCCGAGCGGGCGAGATCAAAGATCATGTGCCAAACTCTAAAATGGGGCCTATCTCATGACGGTAGGTTGCAGGGTCTTTGAGGGGATGGTGTGGAGGGGTGGCAGGGGGCGCATGGATCATGACATCGAGTAGGGAAAACTCATTATGGTCCTTAGGCTCTAGACTAAGGAGGACCACAGGGAATAACAAGTTATTACCAAATACAAATCTCAGAATATTTCATCATTAGAATTATTACGTTTGCGTGCACAAACACTACTGTAAACGAAAGCCTTGTGCAAGTCAACGGCGAAGGTACTTTTTTTTGAGTGGAATGTTTTTTATGAGTTTTTGTTCATTTCTTTATTGAGTTTTTTTTATGAGTGGAACGTTCAAACTACTGTATTAGCATCCGAAGATCCCAACTATCAGCACAACCCAAGAGGCAGGGACAGACCAGGTGGAGAGGAATGCAAGCAAGGTGGACATACCAAATCCTATGTGGCACCTATAGCGTTAAATAGAGGCCAATTGGTACAACACTCACACTCAATACGTTTGCTAAGTGTTAAATGGCCTGTAGGCACATTATCTCTCTTCCCCATCGATTTTGGGAACCTTCTACAAGCTCGTGAATGCTATCTCTCTTAACGATGTCTCGCCTGAATGGCTCGCATGTATAGGACGGCCCATTAGTGATGTCGCTCGCTTGCTAGTTCAGTCATTCACTCACTCGTTTTACGTACGGTTTCGTCTATTTCTTTTTTTGGTTTTCCTCATTGGTTTTCTGTTTTCTGCTTTTTCATCTTTTTTTTCGTCTCTTTCAAAGTTTGACCAGTTATTTATTTATTTTTTATCTATGTTTTTCTTGACTTTTACTGTTTTTTCTTTCTTTCGGTTTCCTTTGTTTGTTTTTTGTGTGTTCTTTCTGGTTTTTATAGGTTTGTATTGTTTTCTTTGTATATTTTTTGTATAGGCCAGAAATATTTTTTCTATATATGGTTAACATTTTAAAAATACATGATCAACATTTTTCAACACGTATATTTTTATTGTCTATTTCTCCATAAATATTTCACATTTTTTGTATACACCAGGAAGATTTTATATACAAACGTTTGATATTTTCTAATGAAGAACATTTTTTATGACATATATTTTCTTTCTACTTTTTCCTTATACATTCTACATTTTTTATAGACATCAGGAGCATTTGTGTATACACGTTTAGCTTTGTCCAAATACATGATTAATATTTTGAAAACTTATATATTGTGATGCCTACGTTTTTCCTTCCATATTGTACATTTTTGTATACACCAGAACCATTTTTTCTATACAAATTTAACATTTTTAATGCATGATTAAAAAATTCAAAGAAATTGGAAACATATACTCCCTCCGTCCCAAAATCCTTGTCTTAGATTTGTCTAAATACGGATGTATCAAGTCATATTTTAGTATTAGGTACATCCGTATCTAGACAAATTTAAGACAAGATTTTTGGGATGAAGGGAGTAGTATTTTTGATTTCCACATTTTTTTTCATACACATTGTACATTTCTGTATACATTTAATTTATACATCAGAAACATATTTTCTTACACACTTAATATATTTTTAGAGCATGATTAACATTTTTCGAAATTATTTGTAAACTTATAGTATTTCCTCATCCCGTACGGATTGTACATTTTCTGCATACCTGTATTTCCATACACACTTACAATTTTGAAATGCATGGTTAATATTATTTAACTTTTGTAAAAGTGATTTTTATAATGAACATACTCAGAGGATTTCGAAATATAATAAAAACTAAAAAAAATAAACAAAATAATAATGGGAAAAGAGAGAAAAAAAGCGCTTGAGGGCTGTGTCCCAGGTGGGCTGGCCCAATCGGACGGCTGCCTTCCGCGCTTGAAGTTTTTTTTTCTGTTTTCCAGGCTGATTTTCTCTGGTTTTTTTGCTTTGTTGTGTTTTACTAGTTTTATTTCTCTTTTGCTTTTCCTCTTTCTTGTTTTCCTTTTTATTACTATTCATCGTTTGTAGAAATTTAAATATTTCATGCTTTGTTTCAATTTTGCATATTTTTTTTGGAAAATTACAAACAATTTCAAATCCATGAACTTTTTGTCAAATTCATGATTTGGTTTTCAATTTCGCATACGTTATACAAAGTTACAAACTTTTCAAAAATTTGTAAAGAAAAATACGGATATTTTTCAAATTTGGAAAAAAATTGGTTTGGTGATTTTTTTTCCAATTTCATGAACTTTTTCCCATATGTCGTGCATTTTTTTCATATTCCTGAACTTGTCAAATTGATGAACTTATTCAAATTTGTGATTTTTTTTTACTTTATATGAATTGTTAAGAAATTCATGATTTTTTTTGTCAACGGTGAATGGTCAAACTGACGGTCAGAGTTCTGCAATCGGTTGTCAAGACGATTGGTCAACAATGAACACTTGCGGATTTCGGCCCGCTTATGAACTCCATCGCGCCGGTGCATCGGGTGACCTCGTCACCTCCAATCGAGCGTTGCTGGGCTCGACACCGACAAACAGACCTCGTTGGGGGACACTGGACACAATCTAGTTGCGAGGCCTAGGGCATGGCGGCGGCGTTAGAAACGAGACGGGATTTGTTTGTGCCGGGCCCTGGGTTTTGTGGGCTTTGGTTGGTTGGCCACGTTTCCATTTACTTTTTTTTTTCGAGAATTTCAATGTGTTTAAGTGGACGTCCACGTACACCATTTAGGTTAGTGGACGGCATAGTGAGATAAAGTTTAAAGCAGTTCAGTTCCAGTGTGATTTTGTTTTTGAGAGCCGTGCTGTTAACTTTGAGGCATACAATCTAGTCAAATTCTCGCTATTTTTAGGACAGGCACGTCACGTCTGGTTTGACCAACCTCACGACGTAAACTGTATCCCACACCTTGTGACTTTTGATAAATAAACTTGGCTTTTACCCCTAAAAGAAAAAGTGGTGTCCACTGTGACTTACATCCTGACTCCTCTTGGCTCTATGTCTGGAAACCCCCTCTTGCTTCCTTTTTTGTACAACGGATATTTCATTGATCTAGCAGCAGCGTACATATACAATCGTGCATTGCAGCACAGTACCATGTGCAAATACAGTTGCATTGAGACAGTTCTCATTGCTGCTGTAGAAGCTAAGCATCGGAAACTTGAACATCCATTCTGAATCTTGCTGTTGAAGCCGGATAATCAAACCATATTCCTTAATCGAGTGGTAGAACCCATCAAGCTCCTACCATCCCGTCAAAAGGAAAAAAAATATCAAGCTCCTACAGATACAAGCAACACGGAAAGAAGAATAACATCTACGACTATAATTCAGAGTTCAGACATATACGTCTGTGTGAGGGACCCTGGTGGAAGATGGGAGTTCATTTCTTGAGGAAGAATTGTTCTCCCAGTTCACTTCTGAAGAGAAAAACGCTCGATTGTTCAGGTGCAGCAACACACCGTAACTTCATTTTTGAACTCCCGAATTAATAGACCGTGTACCGTCCGCTGATCGACTCTTACTGCGCCGGTGCCGGCATGTTGGGCGCCTTCCCCACCGTGTACCCGCCGTCGACAACGAGGTTGTGGCCGTTCACGTACTTGGCCTCGTCCGACGCCAGGTACAGCGCGGCCTTGGCCACGTCCTCGGCCTCCAGCACCGTCCCTTCCATCTCGTTGACGTCCTGCTCCACGATCCGCCGACGCTCGTCGACGGTCGCCTTCGGGTACCACTCCTCCAGGGTGCGCATCACCAGCGGCGTCGGGATGTAGCTGGGCGAGATGGCGTTCACGCGCACCCCGGAGCGCGCCATCTCCCCTGCCACGGCGCGCACGAGCCCCAGCACCGCCGCCTTGGACACGCTGTACGGGTGCGGCGCCACGCTGCCCAGCACCCCCGCGGTGCTGGCCGTGCAGATGATGCTGCCTCTGCGACGCGGTGTCATGACGCGGGCCGCGTGCTTCACGCCGGCGAGCATGGCCCGCGCGTTGACCGCCATGACGCGGTCGAAGTCGGCGAGGTCGAGGAAGCCGAGAGGGACGGGCGTGAGGGCGCCGCTGATGCCGGCGTTGTTGAACATGACGTCGAGGTGGCCGTGCTGCGCGACGGCCAGGTCCACGGCCGCGGCGACCTGCGCCTCGTCGGCCACGTCGCACCGCGTGTAGCACGCCGAGTCGGCGCCGAGTTCGGCCGCCACGGCGCGGCCCAGGTCGTCCTGGACGTCGGCGACGACGACCTTGGCACCGTTCCTGACGAACTCCATGGCCGTCGCCTTGCCGATGCCGCTGGCGCCGCCGGTGATCACGGCCACCTTCCCGGCCAACCTAGAAACTTCGGATCGGTCCTCTGTGATTCATGAGCTCGAGAAAGCAAGCACAAGGCAAGATCGAATCGAGTGTGACGGGAGGGCACGCGAACCTCTGCGCGGTGGAGGCCGCGGAGAAGTGGCTCGCGAAGGACGACAAGGCTGGCACTGCTCGGCGCTTCTTCGCCTTCGCCCTCGCCACGACGACGACATGCTTCAGTGCTCGGAACATCCTGCCTCCTCTGGTGCTGCTTGATCGTGCTAGATTTCTTTTCCTGAGCGTGTGGCTTGGGGATAAGCTACAGCCATCTTACCCTGGGTGAAACTACAGAACTCTTTTGTCTTGCGATCGATGAGGGCTTCAGGAATGTGATGCTCGCGAAAAGTCTCAATGAAATCCCTCCAAGTAGGAATCTGACCAGCTGGAAGCATAGCCTCATAGTTCTGCCACTAAAGACTAGCAGGACCTTCCAGGTGGTATGTGGCATAGGTGACCTTGTCATCTTCAGCTACGTTCGCGGAACGCAGCTTATGAGTGATGCTACGGAGCCAGTCATCTGCATCGAGTGGCTCGATGGAATGATGAAAGGTAGGTGGGTGCAAGCGAATGAAGTCATGAATGGTTACAGACCCTTTGAACTGATGTGCGGTGTTCTCCTCGATGCGTGCCAACAAGCGGTTAGACTCACGCTTGTTCCTCTACATTTCTAACATGAACTCTGTCAACGAAGGCGGGTCGGGAGGATCCTCATCCCTATCATCTCCGTGGTTCTGGCTACGAGCAACAGAACTTCGCTTAGCTGATGACATCCTGAGAAACGAAACCAAGGACGGAATCAGCATCAACTATAGGCTACAGAATGTAGGACAAGGAAATTAGTATCTCTCGAACTCTTAGGGAGATTCCGGCAGCATAACGGCAGTAAAATGCTCAGAATGAGACATCCTGCCAAAAATGGGGTAGAATAATAACTCAACATCACCACTCAAGGTTCTGAAATAGAACTAACAGGCTACACCGGAAGTACTCGGAAACTGGGTATGACTCTGATCAACCAATCCTATGGGACTACGGAGTAGTAACACGTGATCCTGATAGACGGAAGAGAAGCCTAGTTCCTTAACCCCGTAGGAAAGGTAGGATGACTCAGATCAGAAGGCCATGAGGTAAAAGGAGTAAAAAGAGCCTTACGTTCCTTCCCACAATCAATTCCCTTACATAACTAAAGAATTTCTAGACTCAACTTCAACCAGTTTGGCTTGGTAATCCTACAGGCAGTCAGGCTCTGATACCAAAGCTGTCAGGATCCCGATTCTATGCCACACCAATCTAGCATGTAACACTTCATATCACTTTGCGGCATCACGCATAGTATTCCCACGGGTGTCGCCTTACCATGCCCGGGACCGTTTGCGCCTTTTGGCACACATATATGATAATGTCGCTAGCATCCATATGACAAAGAACCCGGGCTGACATGGCTAGTCGTGAACCCAAAGTGGCACTAACTTACAGGGACAGGCATACATGACCTAGCATCGAACGTGTCGGTCATCAGCGAGTGAATCCGGGCTGTAGCAACTGGGCTAGCAGGACTCCGATAAACCGGGCTGTAGCAGGCTAACAGGACTCCGGTAGACACCGCGTGACATTTCCCCGAAGGGACAGACACAGGAACGAAGAAGGACACATGCCGGCCAACCTAAGTGTTCCGGAGCAGTAGCAAGCTACCAGGGCTCGGTGGAAGCACTAGGAGACATTTCCCGGTAAGAGAGGCTACTAAGGATAAACAACTAGATAGTCAGATCCCACACATAGCAATACACATTACACGTACGCATAACATGCAAGTATGTGCTGTACAACATGGCATCACAGCATAACTCAACAACTCATATAGATAAGGCTCAAAGAGCCATCATAGCATTATTACAAATAGGGGTCACATGACCCAACATTCAGAGCAAACAAGCAACAGGCGGAAGCATTACATGTCTGAGTACAGACATCTACAAATGAAAAAGGCTGAAGAGCCTGACTAACTACAACATCCGATCAAGATCGTAGCTGAGGTACAAGCTACTTGTCGACGTCCACGAGAACACTAGTAAGACCGAAGTCTCCGCTGCAAAAACATAAATAAAGCAACATGAGTACAAAGGTACTCAGCAAGACTTACATCAGATCCTATCATACATGCATTTGTATCAAGAGGGTAATATGGGGTTTAGTTGCAGCAAGCCAGCTTTGACTCTGTGGCTATCCTGTTCTACGACTACCAGAACTTCTTGAGGTGGGACAATGTACACGAGTCCACTAATCACCACACAATACACTACTATGAATTCATTCCCGTCTCCCTACGAGAAGGCCATTCATAGCACTCACGCTTGTCTTGAGCATTTTAGAGTCTCCACTTCAAGTTGTCTATGTACCATGTAAGCATCCAAGAAGTCCATAACCGCGGACCCGGCTATTCGAATAGATCATGTTAACCCTGCAGGGGTGTACTTCTTCACACACGCTCTCGCCACTTACCGCCATGTACACGTCATGTATCTCGGCAACCTTTAAGCGGAAGCCTGGCGAGGGTGACGGCCACGACCTGACTAACCACACAAGACTCTAGCCCAGGTTTATCGCCTATTCGGGTTCCATCCGCAAGGAGATCCGGCCGGGGTTTTACTCACGGCCCCAAATGATGTGTGCAGGGTTCCCAAGCCGACCTCGCCGGATGGATCTACGCTTGGTACACCGTGCCACTTGTGCCTAGTCTGTCCCAAGCCCACCTGGCCGGGTGCCACTTGGTAGACTACTAACACTACCTACAAACACCAGAAACTAGTTGCGACTCCTGGACAGAGACCAAGTTGGTTAATAAGTCGAGAGGGGCCGAGTTACCAGAACCCAATGTGTGGTAGTATCGAGTCATTGGATAACATACATAGAACTCAGTGCTTAAGGACGGTTTTAGTGAGACAACCCACCATGTACTCCTACATGTCCTCTCACCGCTACCTTCACCAAATCATGTTCACACACTTAACTCTCAGCACCAGAACATATCATAACACTCCAATTCATTCCCAATGAATCAGACCTGACACAACTCTAAGCAATAGAAGGCATAGCATGGTAGGAACACAACAATGGCTTCAATCAACTCCTACACATGCTAGTGGGTTTCAACTATTTACTGTGGCAATGACAGGTCATGCAGAGGAATGGGTTCAACTACCGCAGCACAAAGTAGCAGATGAATCGTTGTTGTCCTAATGCAATAACTGAGAGCAGGAGTGAGAGAGTAGGATTGTATCGGAATGAACAAGGGGGTTTGCTTGCCTGGTATATCAACAAGGAAGGCACTGCTCCTCAGACAGGTACTCTGGAACGGTCTCCGGAGCAGGACCTATCGAGAAGGAACGGTGTCGGCAATCAATACACAAACATATGCAACAATATGATGCATGAACATGGCATGTAGATGTGATGCTGTTTGAGCTAATGCAACTAGTATTAAAATTTGAATGAAGTCCATTTGAATCAAGGGTTCAAATGCAACTCCAAATTAAGCTCTTATAAAAGCAATTTACATGTTTTCACCTATACAGCAAGTTTAGGTTGGTTTGTCATGCATGAAACTGGTACAGATGGAAAGATTGCATTTTTCTGATAATTTTCATATATAAATTATTTCAATCTGAGCTACGGTTGAATTTCTATGATTTTTTGAAGTTTTGCTAATTTTCTGGAATTTCCTGAATTAAAATAATTCCAGAAAATAAATAATTGCGTCAGCACTGCGTCATGCCTGCGTCAGCAAGTCAATGGTGCTGACCGGGTCAAACCTGACGTGTGGGGTCCACACGTCAGTGACAGGGGGTTAAACAGGGGTTAGTTTAATCCCAATTAAAAGATTAGTGGCGCTGGGGCCCACTGTCAGTGTCAGGGAGTTAGATTAGGTGGTGATTAGCTTAAGCTAATCACCTGACGAGCCGGACCCACCTGACAGGCCGGCGCGGTCAAGCGGTCAACCCCACCGGCATTAAGCCGCTGGCGAGGCCGAATGCGGCGGAGGGGCTCGGGACCGCGTCTCCGGCGACCAAAAGGGCCGCGGAGACCATCTCTGAGGAGCTGGTGCTCGCGTGCATCCAGTAGGACACGCGGGAGACCGTGGGGGTGCCGGAGCTCGCCGGAGCGGAGCTCGGAGTGGCGGTCGGAGCACGGGCTCCGAGCGGGAGCGGCTGTGGGGCACGGGGAGGCCACTCGAGGGGCTCTGCGGCACCCTCGTGGCACCAGGAGCACGGTGACGAGCTCGGTTGCGGGTTGCGGTGGCCAGGGCGATGGCGGCGACATGAACGGCGGCGGGAGGCTTCAGCCGTGGTGGGGGAAAGGGGCTACGGCGTGCGGGCGGCTAAACGGAGAGAGGGGAACGGGGCAGAAGCTCACTGCGGTTCCGGTGGCGCCTTCAGCGGGCTCGGGGGAGGCCAGACGGCGGCATGGCGGCGAGGACAATCTCCGGCGACCGGAGACGAAGACGGTGACGGCGACGGCTCCACGGGGCGTCCGACGTCTTGTGGCTTGACGGAGAGGACGAGGGAGTCGTGGCGGAGCTCGTGGACTCCACGGAGGGGCGAGGGGACGGCGGGGAGCGCGTCGGCGGTGAGCTGCGGCAGCGGCAGCGCTTCGGGCGCAGGGAGAGGGAGAGGTCCAGGGGAGGAGGGAGAGCGAGAGAGAGTGGGGGAGGACCGGGGCGGCGCGTGGCGATGTCCGGGGCATCCAGGGCGACGAGGAGGACGCCAGGCAGGCAGGGAGGGAGGAGGTGGCCGGGCGCGTGGCCGCAGCCGGCTGTGGCGCGGGCACGCAGCTGCTTGGGCGAGGGGGAGGAAGACGACAGAGGAGGGGGGGCCAGGTGGGCTGGGCCAGCTGCTGGGCTGCGAGGTGCCGGGCCAGCACAGGAGCTGGGCCGCAGGTAGGTCCAGGTAAGGTTTTTCCCTTTTATTTCTGTTTCTATTCTATTTTTCTGACATTTGTTTTGATTTAGTAATATTACCAAATCATTTTATTTACTTATGCCAATTTTTATAGGAGCTAGTTATATAATTCCAGAGCTCCTCAGCCACTAGCATAATTATTGGACATATATTATATATATAACAAATATATATCCAACGCAAATAATTATGCATTAATTCCAAATGCCCAAAATAAATACTTATGAGCTCCTAAAAATATTGGTTTGATTTTTATCTCTGTCCAATATTTTCAGAGAAAAACATGAGCATTTTCTTGGACCTCTTTGGAGCAATTTTTTTATTTGGGTCATTTTAGAGATGATTCTGAGGGTTTCACAAATCCTCATTTCAGATTTAAATGGAATTTAAACATGATGCACACATGACTAGCTAGCCTTGAGCATACCAGAACTAGGGATGTGACAACTCGCCCCCACTTGAAAGAATCTCGTCCCGAGATTCAGGGGTCGACGGAAAGAAAGCGGGGTACTCCAGTCGAAGACGATCTTCTCGCTCCCAAGTAGCTTCTCTCTCAGAATGATGAGACCACTGAACCTTGAGAAACTTGATGTTATGACGTCGAGTGACACACTCTGCTTGATCAAGAATGCGAACCGGGTACTCTCGATATGTGAGGTTATCTTGGAGATCAAGCGTTTCATGGTCCACTCCGCGGATAGGATCCGAGAAGCAACGCCTGAGTTGAGAGACGTGGAAGACATCGTGCACTCTGGAAAGATGTGGGGGTAGTTCCAACTGGTAGGCAACCTCTCCTCGTTTAGCGAGAATGCGAAAAGGACCAATGTAACGAGGAGCCAACTTGCCCTTGATACCGAAACGATGGGTACCCTTCAAAGGAGTAACCCGAAGGTAAGCTTTGTCGCGAACTTCATAAGTCATATCCTTATGATGACGATCATACTGGCTCTTTTGACGAGACTGGGCTGTTTTCAAATTCTCATGAATGATGCGAACTTGCTCTTCTACCTCCTGGATCATGTCCGGTCCAAAGAATTGTCTTTCACCAGTTTCTGACCAGTTCAAAGGTATTCGACATCTTCGTCCATAGAGAACCTCAAAAGGAGCTTTCTTGAGACTGGATTGATAGCTATTGTTATAAGCAAACTCGGCAAAAGGAAGACATTTCTCCCAATCCATACCGAATGAGATAACGCAAGCTCTAAGCATGTCTTCAAGAATTTGGTTGACCCTTTCCACCTGACCACTCTACTGAGGATGGAAAGCGGTACTGAAGGAAAGATGGGTTCCCATGGCAGTTTGGAAACTCTCCCAGAAATGAGAAGTGAAAAGACTGCCACGGTCTGAATTGATCTCTAGTGGAACAGCATGAAGTGACACTATTCGAGAAATATATAAGTCAGCGAGCTGACTAGCGGTGATACTCTCTCGAACAGGAAGGAAGTGAGCCACTTTGGAAAGATGATCAATGACTACGAAGATAGCGTTATTCCCTTTCTTGGTCCTGGGAAAGCCGGTGATGAAGTCCATACCAACTTTATCCCATTTCCACTCAGGAATAGCTAAAGGCTGAGGAGTGCCAGCAGGTCTCTGATGCTCTGCCTTAACGCGACGACAAACATCACAATTAGCAATGAACTCAGCGATTTCTCTCTTCATCCTAGTCCACCAGAACCTCTGGCGTAGGTCCTGATACATCTTAGTACTACCGGTATGAATCGTGAGAGGAGATTCATGCGCCTCCTTAAGAATCAATTGCTGCATCTGCTGACTCTTGGGAACCACCAAGCGGTTCCCAAAGTAAACAACACCTCGTTCATCCATAGAGAAACAACCAGCTACTCCCTTGGAGATATTCTTCTTAATTCGGGAGATTCCTGTATCATGCTTCTGGACTTCTATGATACGATCCACAATAGTAGGTTTCGCCTCCAAGGTAGAAAGGAATCCGTGAGGAGCAATGTGAAGATTAAGCTTACAGAATTCCTCATGGAGAAATGGTTGGCCTTGCTGCAACATGAGATTATTGCAGTAGGATTTATGGCTTAGAGCATCAGCCATGACATTGGCTTTGCCTGGGGTGTAGGTAATCCTGAGATCATAATCTGAGATCAACTCCAACCAACGTCTTTGCCTAAGGTTCAGATCTGGTTGGGTGAAGATATACTTGAGACACTGGTGATTGGTGTAGATCTCGCAACGTTTACCAAGAAGGTAATGTCGCCAGGTCTTGAGTGCATAGACTACGGCTGCAAGCTCTAGATCATGTGTAGGATAATTCTCCTCATGTGGATGCAACTGACGAGATGCATAGGCAATCACATGACGATCTTGCATAAGAATGCAACCTAGTCCCTGTCGTGAGGCGTCACAGTAGATAACAAAGTCTTTAGTGAAGTCTGGTGGCACAAGTATGGGAGTAGAAGTCAGGCGTCTTTTCAGTTCCTGAAAACTGTACTCACACTGTGGGGACCACTCAAACTTTTTATCTTTCTTGAGAAGTTCCGTGAGGGGTTTGGCTACTTTGGAGAAGTTTTCAACAAAACGGCGGCAATAGCTGGCTAGACCAAGGAAACTCCTAACTTGTTTAACGGTTTCGGGTGGAGTCCAATCGAGAACGGTCTTAACTCTCTCGGGGTTGATAGCAATGCCCTTACCAGAGATCACGTGGCCTAGATAGGTCACTTCTGGCAACCAAAATTCGCACTTGGAGAACTTGGCATAAAGGCGGTGCTCTCTGAGTTTTTCTAACACAAGTCTAAGATGTCCGGCATGCTCTTCCTCGTTCTTCGAGTAAATAAGAATATCATCGAGGTAAACCACGACGAACTTATCTAAGTACTCCATGAAGATCGAGTTCATCAAGCGGGAGAAAGTGGCTGGGGCGTTGGTTAGACCGAAGGACATGACGGTGTACTCGTACTGACCATAACGAGTGACAAAAGCCGTTTTAGGGATGTCCCCATTTTTGATCTTGATTTGGTGGTAGCCTAACCTCAAATCCATCTTGGAGAAGACTGAGGATCCAGCGAGCTGATCATACAGGTCGTTGATCCTGGGGAGCGGATACTTGTTCTTTATCGTGACCAAATTAACGGGACAATAATCTACAACCATCCGGTCCGTACCGTTTTTCTTCTTGACAAAGAGGACGGGGCAAGCCCAAGGAGAAGAACTAGGACGGATGAAACCCTTTTGCAAGGACTCATCAAGTTGTTTCTTAAGCTTGGCTAGTTCTAAGGGTGCCATTTTGTAAGGTCTCCTAGAAATTGGGGCGGTTCCTGGGATAAGATCTATGACGAACTCTATATCTCTGTCAGGTGGAACACCTGGCAGTTCCTCTGGAAAGACATTTGGAAAGTCACGGACTACCGGGATATCTTCAAGGTCTGGAAGAGGGCTGGCATTAAGAGAATAGAGCTGACGCTTTGCAACTCTAGTGGAGACAGTGACTACCTTGCCAGACGGGTGTGTAAGCTGAACAGACCTGGTGTAACAATCAATCTTGGCATGATGAGCTGTCATCCAGTCCATACCCAAGATGATGTGAATATCCGAAGACTTGAGAGATATCAAGGAAGCAAGGAATACAAGTCTGTCAACATGGATTTCATTGCCATAACTTATCCTAGAAGTTTGCCATTTGGATCCAGGAGTTTGAATAAGTAGCGGGGAGGGCATATCACAAAATGACATGTCGTGCAAGCGGGCATAGCTTTCAGAAATGAAGGAATGAGACGCTCCAGTATCGAACAGAACCGATGCTGGATGACAGTTGACAAGGAGTGTACCAAGAACGACATCTGGATCATCATGAGCGTCTTTAGCTGAGACGTGATACACACGTCCATGTTTAATGGGAGCTGACTTGGCACTGATCATCTTGCGTGATGGCTTACCACGATCAACAGACTTCTCGGGCTGGGGTGGAGCAACTCTGGTCTGAGTGCAAATACGGGCAATGTGGCCTGGCTCTCCGCACTTGTAACAAATCTTGGAGGTAGGATGTGGACCCGCATTGGCAGGCGGTCCACCAATAGGCCTGGGTGGATCATACTGCTGAACTGGATGAGGTGCCACATAAGATGGCCTCGGTACATATTTGGGTGGAAGAGCGGAGTTCGGAACCCAAATCTGGCGCTTTTGAGAACTAGAACCCGAGGAAGATCCCAAATCATGGGTGTGCTTACGAGACTCCTCGTAAGTGAGCTGAGCTGTCTCTGCATTAATGGCCTTGTTCACCAGAGCTTGGAATGTATCACAATGATGCAGGTGGAGATCACGACGCAACTTGGGGTTGAGACCCTTCCGGAACCTAGCCTGCTTCTTGGCGTCCGTGGACACCTCTTCTGAAGCATAGCGGGCAAGGTTCTCAAACTCTCTACTGTAGGCATCAACAGCCATCTTACCCTGGGTGAAACTACAGAACTCTTCTCTCTTGCGATCGATGAGGGCTTCAGGAATGTGATGCTCGCTAAAAGCCTCAATGAAATCCCTCCAAGTAGGAATCTGACCAGCTGGAAGCATAGCCTCATAGTTCTGCCACCAAAGACTAGCAGGACCTTCCAGGTGGTATGTGGCATAGGTGACCTTGTCATCTTCAGCTACGTTCATGGAATGCAGCTTATGAGTGATGCTACGGAGCCAGTCATCTGCATCGAGTGGCTCGATGGAATGATGAAAGGTAGGTGGGTGCAAGCGAATGAAGTCATGAATGGTTACAGACCCTTTGAACTAATGTGCGGTGTTCTCCTCGATGCGTGCCAACAAGCGGTTAGACTCACGCTTGTTCCTCTCCATTTCTAACATGAACTCTGTCAATGAAGGCGGGTCGGGAGGATCCTCATCCCTATCATCTCCGTGGTTCTGGCTACGAGCAACAGAACTTCGCTTAGCTGATGACATCCCGAGAAACGAAACCAAGGACGGAATCAGCATCAACTATAGGCTACAGAATGTAGGACAAGGAAATTAGTATCTCTCGAACTCTTAGGGAGATTCCGGCAGCATAACGGCAGTAAAATGCTCAGAATGAGACATCCTGCCAAAAATGGGGTAGAATAATAACTCAACATCACCACTCAAGGTTCTGGAATAGAACTAACAGGCTACACCGGAAGTACTCGGAAACTGGGTATGACTCTGATCAACCAATCCTATGGGACTACGGAGTAGTAACACGTGATCCTGATAGACGGAAGAGAAGCCTAGTTCCTTAACCCCGTAGGAAAGGTAGGATGACTCAGATCAGAAGGTCATGAGGTAAAAGGAGTAAAAAGAGCCTTACGTTCCTTCCCACAATCAATTCCCTTACATAACTAAAGAATTTCTAGACTCAACTTCGACCAGTTTGGCTTGGTAATCCTACAGGCAGTCAGGCTCTGATACCAAAGCTGTCAGGACCCCGATTCTATGCCACACCGATCTAGCATGTAACACTTCATATCACTTTGCGGCCTCACGCACGGTATTCCCACGGGTGTCGCCTTACCATGCCCGGGACCGTTTGTGCCTTTTGGCACACGTATATGATAATGTTGCTAGCATCCATATGACAAAGAACCCGGGCTGACATGGCTAGTCGTGAACCCAAAGTGGCACTAACTTACAGGGACAGGCATACATGACCCAGCATCAAACGTGTCGATCATCAGCGAGTGAATCCGGGCTGTAGCAACTGGGCTAGCAGGACTCTGATAAACCGGGCTGTAGCAGGCTAACAGGACTCCGGTAGACACCGCGTGATATTTCCCCGAAGGGACAGACACAGGAACGAAGAAGGACACATACCGGCCAAGCTAAGTGTTCCGGAGCAGTAGCAAGCTACCAGGGCTCGGTGGAAGCACTAGGAGACATTTCCCGGTAAGAGAGGCTACTAAGGATAAACAACTAGATAGTCAGATCCCACACATAGCAATACACATTACACGTACGCATAACATGCAAGTATGTGCTGTACAACATGGCATCACAGCATAACTCAACAACTCATATAGATAAGGCTCAAAGAGCCATCATAGCATTATTACAAAAAAATCTCCGAGGGGCTCGGGACCGCGTCTCCGGCGACCAAAAGGGCCGCAGAGACCATCTTCGAGGAGCTGGTGCTCGCGTGCATCCAGTGGGACACGCGGGAGACCGTGGGGGTGTCAGAGCTCGCCGGAGCGGAGCTCGGGGCGGCGGCCGGAGCACGGGCTTCGAGCGGGAGCGGCTGTGGGGCACGGGGAGGCCACTCAAGGGGCTCTGCGGCACCCTGTGGCACCAGGAGCACGGTGACGAGCTCGCTTGCGGGTTGCGGTGGCCAGGGCGACGGCGGCGACATGAACGGCGGCGGGAGGCTTCGGCCGTGATGGGGGAAAGGGGCTACGACGTGCGGGCGGCTAAACGGAGAGAGGGGAACGGGGCAGAAGCTCACTGCGGTTCCGGTAGCGCCTTCAGCGGGCTCGGGGGAGGCCAGACGGCGGCGTGGCGGCGAGGACAATCTCCGGTGACCGGAGACGAAGACGGCGACGGCGACGGCTCCACGGGGCGTCCGGCGTCTTGTGGCTTGACGAAGAGGACGAGGGAGTCGTGGTGGAGCTCGTGGACTCCACGGAGGGGCGAGGGGACGGCGGGGAGCGCGTCGGCGGTGAGCTGCGGCGGCGGCAGCGCTTCGGGCGCGGGGAGAGGGAGAGGTCCAGGGGAGGAGGGAGAGCGAGAGAGAGTGGGGGAGGACCGGGGCGGCGCGTGGCGATGTCCGGGGCATCCAGGGCGACGAGGAGGACGCCAGGCAGGCAGGGAGGAAGGAGGTGGCCGGGCGCGTGGCCGCGGCCGGCTGTGGCGCGGGCACGCAGCTGCTTGGGCGAGGGGAAGGAAGACGACAGAGGAGGGGGGCCAGGTGGGCTGGGCCAGCTGCTGGGCTGCGAGGTGCCGGGCCAGCACAGGAGCTGGGCTGCAGGTAGGTCCAGGTAAGGTTTTTCCCTTTTATTTCTGTTTCTATTCTATTTTTCTGACATTTGTTTTGATTTAGTAATATTACCAAATCATTTTATTTACTTATGCCAATTTTTATAGGAGCTAGTTATATAATTCCAGAGCTCCTCAGCCACTAGCATAATTATTGGACATATATTATATATATAACAAATATATATCCAACGCAAATAATTATGCATTAATTCCAAATGCCCAAAATAAATACTTATGAGCTCCTAAAAATATTGGTTTGATTTTTATCTCTGTCCAATATTTTCAGAGAACAACATGAGCATTTTCTTGGACCTCTTTGGAGCAATTTTTTTATTTGGGTCATTTTAGAGATGATTCTGAGGGTTTCACAAATCCTCATTTCAGATTTAAATGGAATTTAAACATGATGCACACATGACTAGCTAGCCTTGAGCATACCAGAACTAGGGATGTGACACTCTTTCTATGGGTTTTTCCCCCATTTTCTTTCCTTTATTGGTTATTTTTGTTTTTTGTGGGTTTTTAGCTAAGTGTAATTATATACAAAAAAAATACTACTATATAATATGTGCCAAAATTTCATGATTATATGTACACTAAAAATGCGCACTTATGTGCAAATAGTTCGTAAAACAATTCATTATTTGTTTTATTATTTTCAATTCCTTTCTTCTTTAGTGGGAAACCAATGACACCAATTCATTGTTTCTTAGAAAACATTATTATTATAATTTCGTTTAATTTTTTATTTCATTTTTTTATTCTTCAAGGGTAATACCAATAAATCTAATTTATTCCTCCTTAGGAATATTTTGTGAAATTTCATTGTTTGTGCTTATTTTTGCATATTATAAAAAAGCGCAATTTCTATTCAAACCGTGTGCAAATGTTATCATTATTCTTTTTTCTTTACTATTCTTTCTTCTTAAACAGTTAATACGGATACCACAACTTCATTACTTTGATCCTGAGTTGAGAAACCATGGATTAAATACCAATGCCACTAATTATTTCTTTCTTTAGATAAACTTGTTTTGTGACAAATTTCACTATTATGCGTTTTATTCTTGCATATTATAACAAAGCGCAATTTATGTGCAGATTTTGTCATTATTTTTTTAAGTTGTTTATATGTTTTTCTTTCTATTTAAGGGTATTTTTGCTTCACTTTTTATTTCTGTTTTCTGTTTCTATGGGTTTTTATTTTTCCCATTTCCTTTCCTGTATTGGTTATTATTGTTTTTTGTGGGTTTTGGCTGGGTCTAATTTTATACAAACAAATACTATATAATATGTGCCAAAATTTCATGATTATATGATCATTTTTGCATACTATGATAAAGTGCAATTTTGGTGCAAAGTTATGCGCAAGTTTTTTTTGTGTGTTTCTTCTTAAAGGAAATACATTATTTCAGTTACACTATGGAAATTATAGTAGGATTTCTCGCAGATTTCTCCCACTCACTTCCCACCCTTTCCTCTACAATTTCTCATGCCCTTTTTCACATGCCATATCACACGTGGGCATGTGATTATTCTTGCATATTGTAAAGAAGCACAATTTTTATGTATATTTCCTGCAAATTTTGTCATTGTTTGTTTTAGATCATTTTCCCCATTTTTTTGTTCTTAAATGGTAATACCAATGTCGACCATTCATTCTTCCTTTGGAAATTTAATTCTTTCTTTTACGGGTATTTTTGCTTCATTTTTTATTTCTATTTTCTGTTTCTATGCATTTCTTTTTCCTTTTTTTTCTTTCCTTTATGGTTATTTTCTGTTTTTTGTGGGTTTTTCGCTGAGTGTAATTATATACAAACAAATACTATATAATATGTGCCAAATTTTCATGATAATATGATTATTTTTACATATTACGATAATGTGCAATTTTGGTGCAAAGTTGTGTGTAAGTTTTTTTTTAAATCTTCTTCTGAAAGGAAGTACATTTTTTTAGTTACACTATGCGTAAATTATTGTAGAATGTAAAAAATGGATAATTATATGCTTATTCTTTGCATATTTCAAAAAGTGCAATTTCAGTACAAATTGTGTGCAAATTTTGAAAGTTTTTTGTTTTGCTTTTTGTTTCTTCTTAAAGAGTTTCATTGTTTCTAAGAAAACTTCATTACTTTGATTTTGTTTTAGTTTTTTTCTTCTGAAATGGTAATACCATTGCCACGAATTCATTCTTTCATAGAAAACTTCATTTTCTTATTGTTTTATTTGTATTTCATTTTTTATTTTTCTTTAGTTTTCACTAATATATATATTTATTCTTGCATATTATAAAAATGTAATTTCTGTGTAAATTACCTGCAATTTTTTCATCATTTTTTTAATTTATTTCCATTTTCCTTCTTTCTGAATGGTAATACCAATGCCAATGATTTGTGTGAATTTAATTCCTTTCTTTTTTAAAAATATCATTTAGTTTTTGTATTAGTTTTACTATTAATTATGCTCTATGCGCACAATCAAAAAGCTAACAATGAGTGTCTGTGGTGCTTTGTGTGTGTATGCTGGGTATGTCTGTATGTTTATGTGCGCATGGTGCCTACATGTATGTGCTCTTGCGTCACAACCTAACATAGTTTCAGCCGCTAAAGTCCACAGTTTTCATGCATGCTTTGACATGAATATATGAGGCTACAAGGTGGTTAAGAAAAAAAGTGATTGGCCCTAAAACAAAATCCAGTCGATTGGGCTATAGCCAGTCGATTTTGTGACCGTCCGATTCTGCTTGGAGATTTGTGTTGTTTTCTTTTTTTTTTCTATATCATCTTGGTGGTGAGTTGGGCTATGTATTGACCCCTATTTGTGGAAATTTAATTCTTTCTTTTGTGCGTATTTTTGCTTCATTTTTATTTCTATTTATGTTTCCATGCGTTTTTTCCTTTTTCTTTCATTTATTGCTTTTTGTGTGGTTTTTTGGCCGAGTGTAATTATATACAAACAAATACTATATGACATTTTCCAAAATTTCATGATTATTTTTGCATATTACGATAAAGTGCAATTTCGGTGCAAAGTTGTGCGCAAGTTTTTCTTTATTTTCTGACTTCTTAAAGGAAATGCATTATTTCAGTTACACTATGTGTAAACTATAGTAGAATGAGAAACATGCACTATTATATGCTTATTCTTTGCATATTTCAAAGAGTGCAATTTAAGTGCAAATTGTTGTGTAAGTTTTGAAATTTTTTTCTTTTTCATTTTCTTTTTTCTTAAAGAGTTTCATTCTTTCTTAGAGAACTTCATTATTTTGATTTTGTTTATGGGTAATATCAATTTATTCCTTCATAGGAAAATATTTTTTCACAAAAATGTACTATTATATGCTTTGCATGTTATAAAAGGGCATTTTTGTGCAAATTGTATGCAAATTTTCTCATTAGTTGTTTTTCATCATCTTCTTCTTATATGGTAATACCAATGCCACTAATCATTTCTTCTTGAAAATTTTTTATTGTGAAAATTCCCTTATTATATGGTTATACTTGCATATTATTAAAAACACAATTTTAGCGTAAATTTTGTGCAATTTTTTTGATCATTTATTTTTTTATTTTTTTAATTCTTAAAGGGTACTAGCTATATTCATTCTTCCTTAGAAAACAACATTGTTTTTTTTAAATATCTTTTATATTTTTTATGAGTAATACCAATGCAACTAATTCATTTTTCTTATAAAACTTATCTTTTGCAAAAATTTCACTATTATATTCTTATTGTTGCATATTAAGAAAAGCCGCAATTTAGGTGTAAATCATGCACAAATTTTGTCATTAAATTTTACTTTTGTTCTTTCTACTTAAAGGGCAGTCCCAATGTCCGCAATTCATTATATCTTAGAAAGTTTTATTTTATTTTAGGCTCGATTGTATAGGGACGGGCATGATTGTCGCTTGAATATTACACAGGAGAATCAGATTATGTTACGTACGTATAGTTGCCACCATGAGACTAAGATTAGTTAGTTTTCGTTAAAAAAGGTTCCGATACGTACTCCCACTGTTCCATAATATAAAAACATCTTTTACACTAGTGTAGTGTCAAAATCGTTCTTATATTATGGTACGGAGGGAGTACATCAGGACGCAGCAAGAAAGAAATACATGCATGTGTGAAGTGAAATGAGCAGTTGGATGAAGTGAGCAGGTAGTACAGGAACGCTCGAGTAGAGCAAATCGACTGAAAAAGTTATTGGTCAGTCGACTGTCCGGAAAACGAAAATCAGTCAACTGACACCTAGCCTGTCCCTTATTGTACAGTGTGAAGTGCATAAATATCAAAAACAGCCAAACAGCAGTAATCTATTCAGTGTGCCAAAAAAAAAAGAATAATCGGTAGAGACATTGGCGAATAACCGTGAAATGGTCACAACTTGCGAAGCTTTGCCTTCTCACTAACAAAAAATGCTACACCTACGAACCTCCAATTACTATACCAAGTCTTTACGTAACCCTGTTCATCCCGTAATAAACAGTAGGTGTAGCAAAGCCCCTCACTAATGCATGCAGATGTAAAACAATGGAATCTATTTTAAAGAACCTTTGATTTATTCATCAAACTAATGCATGCAGATGTAAAACGAGGGAACTCAAAATTCGTTTGAACATATCAAACGAAAATATAACAAAATAAATTAGATTTTCTGAAACTATTTTTCTGTTCCTCATAGAAAAAAACACCCGAAATCAACCAAAGAAAATACCTTATTCAATTCCCCGCCCAATGTGTATTTTGCCTTCAAATTAATTGTTCTGCTAGACTGTATAAAGAACGTACCCGAAACGTAAGTTGTAAAGCCAGTTTGTGTCATTTTTTGAGTTTATGTATGAACCTGTACATCGAACACAAGTTTATGTATCAAAGTGTAATTAACTCAAAAGGAAAGCAGTAATGTATTGAGATATTGGCGAACGGAAATGGTAACCATCTCACATCAGATTTTTAAGCATGACAAACCAAATGCTTTCATTGACAAATTATGTTGATGCGAGAATGATAATTTTTTTAGCAAGCATGACAAATCGTGGCAAAAAACTGAACATGACAAAGATTTGCCAAGCTTGTTAGAAGACATTGTCATCCTCACGGCAACATAATTTGCCATGCTAAAAAATCCGACGCTCGATTTGTAGCGAAATCCTTGGTGAATGGCCGTGTGTTGGTCACCACTTGAGACGTTTGTCTTGCCTCCTCACTAATGCATGCAAATGTAAAATAAACTAATCTAGTTGTATCATCCCTTTGGATACTACCATGCTTGCGGTAACGCCACTAAAAGGGTTTTAAAATTTTGAAAACATCGAGTACATGGACAAAACATGTATCTACCGTCTCATAAAATTTCAATCATAAATTTGAAACATGGTTCAAGATTAAGAAAAGAGAGACAAATCTAGTTGTCATCTGGCATAGTTCCCATATTTTGATCTTTTCTACTCAACACGTATTGTTCCCTCTATCACTCCCACATCTATACTTGCAAACTATTAGAAAGGAGATCCAACATGCGAAAATCCGTTGGTGCTCCCGGGAAGAGAACCGACATTTTTTGCGACTCGTGTAAAAAAGACAAAAGGATATCTTGTGAAAACCATTTTTAACGCCGGATTTTATCTTTTTCACAGGCAACACATAAGTTGTCGATTTTTCGTGAAACAACTTTGCAAGCATGTACAACATCGAAATGTACACGCTAAATTTTCTTTAATTTTTTTACCACTTAAAAATATATTTAAAAATAGAAGCGCGCGCTTCCATGTACCAAAACGCCACTCTCAGTATGATGCCAACAAGTTTCCGAAGGAGTTAAAAAAGTGTGAGCCTGGCTCCGTGGTGCTACATCAGCCACAATGGGAATTACATGCAAACAACCCCTGTCTCGCAAATATCATTGTTAGGTCGACATCCCGACTTATTGAATATAGTCCGATCTATCGTCTCCTAGTGGATGCAAATAGAGACACGGAAATGCACGTCTTCATTTGGTCTAGTAAGCACCACATACGGATCCGGTTAGTAGCCAGAAAGATAACAACAACCGGGGCTGCTCTCATCTATTTCCGCATGGGGTCAGCGTATGCACGTCCTCGACATCGAGGACAATTCGTTGTTTCAATTCTGAAACAAAAACGTAATGCTCGGTGGTTCTACTTCTGGTGCAATGCAACACGACGTAAATTTATTTCAAAGAGCTCGCTTCGTTTCACAGCGCCGGTGCCGGCATGTTGGGCGCCTTCCCCACCGTGAACCCGCCGTCGACGACGAGGTTATGGCCGTTGACTTACTTGACCTCGTCGGACGCCAGGTACAGCGCCGCCCTCGCGATGTCGTCCGGCTCCAGCACCGCGCCCTCCATCTCGTTGATGTCCCCCTCCACGATACGCCGGTGCTCCTCCGCGCTGGCCTTCGGGTACCACTGCTCCAGGATGCGCATCACCAGCGGCGTCGGGATGTAGTTGGGCGAGACGGCGTTGACGCGCACGCCGGAGCGCGCCATCTCCCCGGCCGCGGCGCGCACGATCCCCAGCACCGCCGCCTTGGACACGCTGTACGGGTGCGGCGTCACGCTGCCCAGCACGCCGGCGACGCTGGCCATGCAAATGATGCTGCCGCTGCGGCGCGGCGCCACGACGCGGGCCGCGTGCTTGACCCCGGCCAGCACGCCCCGGGCGTTGATCGCCTTGACGGCGTCGAAGTCGGCGAGGTCCAGATCGCTCAGCCGGGGACGCGCCAGCGAGCCCACGATGCCGGCGTTGTTGAGCATGATGTCCAGCTTGCCGTGGCGGGCCACGGCGAGGTCCACCGCCGCGGCGACCTGCGCCTCCTCGGTCACGTCGCAGTGCGTGTAGCATGCCGCGTCCGGCCCGAGCTCGGCCGCCACGGCGCGGCCCAGGTCGTCCTGGACGTCGGCGAGGACGACCTTGGCGCCGTTCCTGACGAACTCCTCCGCCGTCGCCTTGCCTGTAAGACAATAGGCTTTGGAGGGAACCGGCACAACCCTCTAGGTGTGGCCTATCACATATATATATAATGAGGTGGTATACAATGTTACAATATACATATGTAAATACAGTCTAACACCCTCCCTCAATCTTAGCCACTTTCTAATGAATCTAGAAGGGTAAGATTGCGCCTGCAAGTCTCAAACTGTGGCAAAGGCAATGGCTTGGTGAAGATGTCAGCAAGTTGATCCTTGGAAGAAATAAACTTGATCTGTAGTTGCTTCTGAGAGACACGTTTACGCATAAAGTGATAGTCAACTTCAATGTGTTTCGTTCGGGCATGGAATACCGGATTTGCAGAAAGGTATGTAGCACCGATATTATCACACCAAAGAACAGGAGGATGTGATTGGGGTATACTTAACTCCTGAAGCAAGGACTGTACCCAGATGATCTCTGATGTGGCATTGGCCACAGCCTTATACTCAGCCTCAGTACTGCTACGCGAGACAGTAGCCTGTTTCCGAGCACTCCAGGCAATCAGGTTAGAGCCAAAGAAGACAGCATAACCCCCCGTGGATCGCCTGTCATCCGGATTGCCAGCCCAGTCTGCATCAGAATATGCTGAAAGACAACCAGAGTCAGACGGTCGAATATGCAAACCATGAGCCACCGTGAAACGAATATAGCGCAAAATCCGCTTAACAGCAGACCAATGAGTGTCACGGGGTGACTGCAGATACTAGCAGACTCGGTTAACAGCATAGGAAATGTCTGGTCGCGTGATCGTCAAGTACTGGAGCCCACCAACAATACTCCTGTACTCTGTCGCATCAGAAGAAGAAAGAAGCACACCATCAACAGCATTGAGCTTATCAGTGGTAGACATGAGTGTAGTCGTCGGTTTGCACTTAAGCATCCCAGCTCACTGCAACAAATCCAGAGAGTACTTCTTCTGCGTCATAACAAGGCCAGCAGCACGAGAAGTAACCTCCACACCAAGAAAGTAATGAAGCTTCCCAAGGTCCTTGACCGCAAAATCAGCACCAAGTGAGCGAACAAGCGCAGTAGCAGCCGACTGAGAGGAGCTGACCAAAATGATATCATCTACATAGACCAACAAGTACATAGTAACCTCAGGCCTTTGAAGAAGAAACAATGAGGAGTCAGCAGTTGATGATGCAAAACCATGAGCACGAAGAGCCATTGCAAGACGAGCATGCCAAGCACGAGGAGCCTGCTTCAGACCATAAATTGCCTTGGACAGACGACAGAGATGATCAGGGCGATCCGGATCAGAGAAACCCGGAGGCTGACGCATGTAAACCTCCTCCGCCAAGACACCATGAAGAAAAGCATTTTGAACATCAAGCTGACGAAGAAACCAACCTCGAGTAACAGCCAGAGAGAGAAGAAGTCTGATGGTAGTAGGCTTGACCACTGGACTGAAGGTGTCTTCATAGTCAAGTCCAAAACGCTGTCGAAAACCACGAGCAACCAGACGAGCCTTACAGCGCTCAATGGACCCATCAGAATGCCTCTTCACTTTGAAAACCCATTTGGAATCAATGACATTTACCCGTGATTGTGGAGGAACAAGAGTCCATGTCTGATTGCGAAGAAGCGCTTGATACTCCTGCTCCATGGCCTCTCTCCAATGAGGAATGCGCATAGCAGCTTGATACGTGCGTGGCTCAGAGGATGGATCTGCGAGAGCAGCAGACATGCACGCCGCTAACCAAGCAACTGTGCCATCGTGACGTTGCTTAGGCTGAAAAATGCCACTCCGACTGCGCGTATGTGGACGTAGAGCAGCAGCAGGAGCCGGCGGAGGCGAAGGTGACGGAGATGTGACGGTCGCCGGAGATGCAGGAATCACCTCAGGCGAGCTCGGGACAGACGACTCCGGGCTGCATGGCGAAGACTGGCCCGACGACAGGGGCTCAGAGGCCATGGGCGAACCGAGAGTGGGCGAGGCCAGCTCCGGTGACACCGGCCCAGACGGCCTTGGCGAGGCGAGAGCAGGCGAGGCCAGCCCTGGTGAGAAGGGCCCAGACACCCTGGGCGAGGCAGGGGCGGGCGAGGCCAGGCCTGGTGATGACTGCCCCGACGCCCTGGGCGAGACGGGGACCGAGGAGGCCGGCCCAGTCGGCGGGGTTGCAGGGCGCGACGATGGCGAAGGCAGCCCAGAAGCCAGAGGCGACCGGGCCAGGACGTCGATCGGCCGTGCATGAGCACGGAAACCGAGGCCATGCAGGGGCGCCATGTGCTCCTCATGCACAACAGAAGGTGCCAAGGATGAAGGCGATGGCGACAAAGAGGAAGATGGCACTTCCAGAATCTCCAAACGAGCCCCACGACCAGTGCCTGCACCATGGTTAGGCAACAATAGAGGAGAATATGCAACATCATCAAATTGGTCAGAAGCAACAGAGAATGAATGCATGACAGGTGGCTCAGTGTGGACACAGGGAGTTTGGCAAAGGGAAAAACATGCTCATCAAACACAACATCCCGAGAGATGTAGACACGATTAGTGGGCACATGAAGACATTTGTATCCTTTATGAAGAGAGCTATAACCAAGAAAAACACACTTCTTGGAACGAAACTCGAGCTTACGCTTGTTATATGGACGGAGATGGGCCAGCAAGCACACCCAAACACCTTGAGAAAGGTGTAGTCCGGTTGTTCATTAAGGAGAACTTCAATGGGAGTCTTCATATTCAAAACACGAGTGGGAGTACGATTGATGAGAAAACATGCAGTGATGAAAGCATCACTCCAAAAACGAAACGGAACAGATGCATGGGCCAAAAGAGTCAGACCAGCTTCAACAATGTGACGATGCTTACGTTCTACTGAACCATTCTGCTGATGTGTATGTGGACATGCTAAACGGTGAGTGATCCCAAGCGACTGAAAGAAGGAGTTGAGGTTGCGATACTCGCCACCCCAGTCCGACTGAACATGAACAATTTTGTGCTTGAGAAGGCGTTCAACATGTTTTTGGAACTGAACAAAAATGTCAAACACATCAGATTTACGTTTGATAAGATAAAGCCAGGTAAAGCGGCTGTAAGCATCAACAAAACTGATATAGTAATTATGACCACTAACAGAAGTCTGAGCAGGACCCCATACATCTGAAAACACAAGTTCTAAAGGATGTTTCACCTCACGACTGGACTCCGAAAAAGGAAGTTGATGACTCTTCCCCTGCTGACAAGCATCACACACTGCTACATCTTTATTACTAGACACACTAGGAAGCTCATGACGACGCAAAACATGCCGGACAATAGGTGTGGCCGGGTGACCAAGACGAGCATGCCACTGTGACGGAGATACCCGAACTCCACTGAAGACGCGAGCGATGCCAGGGTGCTCCAAACGATAGAGACCTTGGCAGAGCCGCCCACTAAGAAGAATGTCCCTCGTGCCCCGATCCTTAATAAAAAGATCAAAAGGATGAAATTCACAAAGCACATTATTATCACGAGTGAGTTTAGGAACTGAAAGAAGATTACGTGTCACAGATGGAACTCGAAGAACATTGCGAAGTTGAAGACTCCTATTGGCATGTCTAGTGAGAAGTGATGCTTGACCAATATGAGAGATGTGCATACCTGCTCCATTGGCGGTGTGGATCTTGTCGGAGCCATGGTAGGGTTCACGAGTGTGAAGCTTCCCCATCTCACTGGTCAGGTGCTCTGTCGCCCCAGAGTCCATGTACCAGTGGGGATCAATGGAGTAGGACTGAGTGTGTCCCTGTGGCTTCTGCGGCGGCGGACGATCAGCCATGGCGACCTGATGAGCAAAGTTGCGTGTATCCTTCCCGTCATTGCCGAGACCAAGAAAACCCCGCTGGAAGCGCTTGTGACACTTCGAGGCCCAGTGCCCATCGCGACCACAAAGCTGGCACACACGTGGACCGCCAGCCCCTGGTAGCGTCGCAGTAGGAGGAGGGGCCGAGGCGGGTGGTGGTGACTGCCCCGAAGGAGCCCTGAATGAAGCAGAGGAGCGACCACCCTTGGTGGCGGCGTTTGCCGAGAGGCGCCGTTGCCCCTGGATCGGCGCGTCTCGACTCGTTGCTCAGTAAGCAGGAGGCGTGAAAAGACCTCGTGTGCTGGCATGGGCGTGGAGTTGCCCCTCTCATTGATGATCTCGACTAGGGCGTCATACTCCTCATCAAGACCATTGACAATAAACGAGTTGAACTCGGAGTCGGTGAGGGGTTGTCCAATGGAGGCCAGCGTGTCGGCGAGACTCTTGACTTTGTTGTAGAACTCAGTGGCGGTGGAGTCAAGCTTCTGACACTCCCCAAGTTGGCGACGGAGCCCAGATACACGAGCCTGTGACTGTGCCGCAAACGAGCGCTCAAGAATAGTCCATGCCTCGTGGGACGTCTTGGCGAAGACAACAAGCCCAGCAACGGCCGGAGAGAGCGACCCCTGGATGGAGGAGAGGTTCGCCTGATCCTGCCCTGTCCAGACACGGTGAGCCGGATTATAGACCGGACCGTGCACGCTGTCAACTAGCGCAGGAGGGCAAGGGAGAGAGCCGTCGACATAGCCAAGCAGATAGTGACTCCCAAGAAGCGGAAGAACCTGCGCGCGCCAGAAGATGTAGTTGTCCGACGACAACTTGATGGTGATGAGATGGCCGAAGTGAAACGGCGGCGGCGGCTGCGATCCCATCGAGGAGACTGGCTGAGGTGAGACCACCGTGGAGACAGTCAGAGGGGCAGCCGGCGCGGTGACAGAGGGCGCGATGGCCGCGGTTGACGCCACGAAGCCTGCCAGCGCGACGTCCGCCGCCAACAGCGGCGCAGTGGCCGAGGGCGCGACAGCCGCGGTTGACGGGGCGGCGGCGGTGTGGGCCACAAGCGCCTGCCCAGGCGAAGTAGCAGCCGGCGGGAGTGCGAAGAGGGAGCCGACGCTCCGTGTCCCGATCGGCGCCTGAAGGGAGGCGGCATCCAGCGGCCTCGAGAGAAGTGCCGCGAGGGAGGCCGGCAGAAAACCGGTGGCGATGGAGCCGGACGCAGCGGACGTCATAGCAGTCGGGCGACGGCGACGGCGGGCGCGGCGGCGGCGGCGGTGGCGGCGGCGGTTTAGGGTTTTTAGGCGGAAGCGGACGTAACCTAGCGTGATACCATGTAAAACAATAGACTTTGGGGGGAACCGGCACAACCCTCTAGGTGTGGCCTATCACATATATATATAATGAGATGGTATACAATGTTACAATATACATATGTAAATACAATCTAACATTGCCGATGCCGCTGGCCCCGCCGGTAATCACGGCCACCTTTCCAGCCAACCTCTGGGAGCTCGAGGCCGTGGAGTAGCCGCAGCGGCTGGCGTAGCCGGCCACCGACGCCCGCGCAGCCCGGCGGCTCTCAACCCTGCAACACACACGCGCGCACACACCAAGACCAAGATCAGCACGCACATGCAGCCATGCAGGGCGTAGGTAGATTTGCTGTTCTCTTCCGAAACCAACGCCGGCGTTACCTGGTGACGACCTGCACCGCTCGGATCATCTTTGTGGATCTTGGCGAAGTGCGACTTGGCGAGGCGAAGGAGACGACAGAGCAGCCGATATTTATCCGGGCGACGGCCCGCCACGTACGCCCCGCCCGATATGGATCATTGCACTACGCCATGTGGGCTCTGACGTAGCAAGTTGCAACCATGCGGACAAAGGACACGGGCACGCCGGGTTTGTACAGTTCCACTGACAGGACAGGCGAAACACCATTGCCACCCCTACCCTGGATTCTTTCACCGATTGGGAACTCGGTGAATGCACCGGGAAGATGCCGTCTGCACACTAGGACCAAAGCAAAAGGTCATTCGATGCATCGACCGTGACATTTCACCGTGTTCATCTGCGCTGCAGTCCTACATTTTCACCCAAGGACAGTTGACGCAGCGTGCATTTACCCAAGCATGCAATGCAAAGACAGGACCTGGCCATGCCGGGCTGTAGCCGAAGTGACATCCTCTGGGTCCGTATAGCATAGTGTAGCTTGCTGTAGTTTAGAATGCTTAAACGATGGGCGGGGCGGGGAGTAACTCGAACTCATCTAGATGAGATATAATTTGGTTTCATTCACTTTGCAAACAAAAATAAATACAATCCACGACAGCACATACATCTTATGGCATCATATCCAATGGCTATAATGAGACCAAATTATATCTCATCTAGATGAGTTCTAGCAAAACTGAAAAAATATTAGCAGAGGAGAGTGAATACTTATGTTTCTTTTGCACTCATCATTATGAGTGCACGCACGTGCATTCTACCTCTATGAGCAACTCCGAAAGATTGAGCCGGCACATCACCTTAAGATTGATGAAATCGTCACAGATGCCTTCGTAGTCGATGAGAACGTCCCCTTTCATTGAACACACATTATCAGAGGGACTGAAATAAATCCAGAAAAATGCAAGCATCAGTGTCTATTTTTCTTTTCTAAGGTGAACACCAATGTCAAGTTTAGGACTTGAACCCTTGTGGGCTGAGATATCACTGTCCTACTAACCATTCAAACACAAGTTGGTTCGCAACGAATACTTATGCTAATTATACCCCTCCGTCCTAAAATGTAGTGCTTATCAGACATTATCAAAGTTAAACTTTACAAATTTTGATCAAGTTTATAATTTTTTAAACATGTAGTATAACAAATCGATACCATTAAATTCTAAATCCCAGCTAGTTGAAAAATACTTTCATCTCATTTGCACACTTGACCTTCCGTTAAAAAAACAAGTGTCGTGATTCATGCAACGTCCGGAGCGCCTAGCTCAGCTTGCGTAGTGATCCCTCATCCAGGAGCTCTAACATGCCGTGTATGTCGGCAGATAGCCACCAATCGCGCACCCATGCAAACCCACTTGCATTTTGCGACCCATGTGCGGACTATTTTTCTTTGAGAACTATTAAAGCATGTATAATGGTTGATAAGGTAGTCTTATCTTAACTGTTGAATGTAAATTAGAGATGACAAAAAAACATGTTTACAATGAGTCATTTCTTAGTCTTATCTTTAATAATTAGTTGTTCCTAAAAACATGATGAGACAAATTGTGTTAAGAGATCATCTCTTGTCTTCTCTTAAATAAGAGAAGGCAAGCCTTATCTTACGATTTCTTTCTCCTCCACCTCATCATTTATCCTACGTGGCACTCTTAAGATAAAACCGTTGTACATGCCCTTATGAATCTCAAATTTAAAGAAATATTTGGATTTTGAAATGTTGTGAATTTCAATAACTGTTCATGAATTTGAAAAAAATCGGGCATTTTCAAAATATATAAAATTCTAAAATGTCCCAAATAAGAAAAAATATCACAAATGTAAAAAAATATTCACGAGTTTGAGAAAACTTCTAAAATTGAGGGAAGAAATCCCGAATTTGATAAATGTTAGGGATTTCATAAAATGTTCATGAATTTGAAAATTGTTTCAAATTTCTAATAATGCTCATGAATTTTAACAATTTTTCACAAATTTCAACAATGGTCCGAATTTTTGTAAACAAATCAAGAATTTAAACAGAAGTTCATTAATTTGAAAAAAAATCTCGGACTTAAAAAACTTTCCCATAATTTATGAAGAATATTCATGAATTTTAAAAAATGTTCGCAAATTCAAAAGTATTCATAAATTTCAAAACTTGTTCATGATTAAGAAAATATGCATGAATTTGAAAAATATATTATTTTCAAAAATTATTCATGAATTCCAAAAAATATTTGAAACTTCAAAAAATGTTTGTGAGTTCAAAAAAGTTCATGGTTTTCAAAAAATTCTCATGAGTTAAAAATATATTCATTTGAGAATTGTTCACAGATTGCAAAAAAAATGGTGAATTCAAATATTATTTGCAGGTTTGAAAATGTTTATGAATTTCAAAAAAAGGAATTTTTTAAAATGTTCACGAAATTAGAAAAAGGAAATTAGAATAATAAATAGAAGGAAAGGATGAAAAATGGAAACGGAATGAAAAAGCAGGAGAAAAACGAAAACAAAAACCGATTGGGGGGGGGGGGGCTCGAAAAGCAACCTATGGCGACCAGGAACTAAGTTTAGTGAGTTCTTACCTATGTTCAGGCATCCGCATTTGATTGTCTACACTCATAACAGAAAGATAAATCGCCAAAATTTGGAAGCAGACTCCGAATCTCCGGAATGACCAGAGAATTCGCTCCTTGGATTCCTTCCAAAATGTCCTTCACCACCATCGATGAGTCACATGCAATGACTGCCGAATGTATGTTAAGATCTTGCGCCAAGGATAGGGCTTCATGGCACACCATGGTCTCAACGCAGGTTAGATCAATCACTCCTTCTGCCACGAGTATTGATCCTCCCTGATAAACACCTGCATGATGTCTGAAGATTATTTCGGCCGAACTCTTGCTTCGAGCTGTTCATCTACTCCCTCCGTTCTAAATTACTTGTCTTGGATTTGTCTAGATACAGAAGTATCTAGCACTAAAATGAGTCTAGATACATCTGTATCTAGACAAATCCAAGACAAGTAATTCGGAACGGAGGGAGTACAAGACAATGTGCTTATTTCGATTTAGTCTTCCAAGCACATCTCTGAACACTGTGGTGGAGTGTGTCGATCGTGTGGAGCCCTAGGCATATGTTTCATAAGTCAACGTCCAATTCCCTCGCAAAATAAAAATATACATAAAAATAAGTCAACGTCCAATCCCAGAAGTAGAGTTCGCTACGAGTCTACGAGATTTTTTTTTTTGAAGTGACACAGTTCATTCATCACGAAGGTTTTCTTTTGCAATGCTGAAGAAATAAACAGATTTGTTCCGGTAGAGCAATACGCTGACTCCGATTGTGTCCCTTCACTGCGCCGGTGCCGGCATGTTGGGTGCCTTCCCCACCGTGAACCCGCCGTCGACGACGAGGTTGTGGCCGTTGACGTACTTGGAGTCGTCAGACGCCAGGTACAGAGCCGCCTTGGCGATGTCCTCCACCTCCAGCACCACGCCTTCCATCTCGTTGATGTCGCTCTCCACGATCCGCCGGTGCTCCTCGCCGCTCGCCTCCGGGTACCACTCCTGCAGGATGCGCTTCACCAGCGGCGTCAGGATGTAGTTGGGCGAGATGGCGTTGACGCGCACGCCCGAGCGCGCCAGCTCCCCGGCTACGGCGCGCACGAGCCCCACCACCGCGAACTTGGAGACGCTGTACGGGTGCGGCGTGAGCTGGCCCAGCACGCCGGCGATGCTGGCCGTGCAGATGATGCTGCCCGCGCGGCGCGGCGCCATGACGCGGGTTGCGTGCTTGACGCCGGCCATGACGCCCCGGGTGTTGATCGCCATGACGGCGTCGAAGTCGGCGAGGTCGAGAGCGCCCAGCTCGGGCCGCGCCAGGGAGCCCACGATGCCGGCGTTGTTGAGCATGATGTCCAGCTTGCCGTGGCGGGCCACGGCGAGGTCGACCACCGCCGCAACCTGCGCCTCGTCCGTGACGTCGCAGCGGGTGTAGGACGCGGAGTCAGCGCCGAGCTCGGCCGCCAGGGCGCGGCCCAGGTCGTCCTGGACGTCGGCGAGCACGACCTTGGCGCCGTTCCTGACGAACTCCGCGGCCGTCGCCTTGCCGATGCCGCTAGCGGCGCCGGTGATAACGGCCACCTTACCAGCCAACCTCTGGGAGCTCGAGGCCGTGGAGTAGCCGCAGTGGCCGGTCAAGCCAGCCGCCGCAGCACGACGGCCCTCCCCCCTGCAACGCACACAGCATGATCAGAATCCAGGCAGCGACCATTACCACGGAACATATTTGTGCTACCAGATCGACTCGCCGTGGCTCGGAGTGCATGGTACCTGAGGACGACCTGCATAGCCCGGAACATCTTGCTGGTCTGCCGAGTTCCTATACTCTCCACGACGTGGCAAATGTGACTCGGCGAGGCGAAGGAGCCAGGACAGAGCGGCCGTTACTTAACGAGACGCTGCTCGCGCGTACGTCGCGCCCGCTCGCGCTCTGGATCGTTGACATGGGCGCCCTGTGAGCTGTGACTTGGCAAGCTGGCATATCACTCACATCTCGACTCGATCTGCAGAGCGGCGCGAGATGAGTTGGGCGGCGACAGAAAATTCACCTCGCGGCTCACGCGTGCATGTGTCGACAGCGCATCCCTGTGCGCCAGTTGCGTTTTCTTTTCTCTCCGTGCTCGCCGATCGATCGCATAGTGTTGCAGGTGAGGGATGCTCCGCGCGTTCGGGATCGTGGCACCGCCACGTGATCCCGGTTCCCAACCACCGGGGCGGTCGCTTACTGGCGTAGCGCGTCGGGCCAGATTCCATCTGATTTCCTCGCGAAGCACGCGCGCGCTTCCGCCATGACACGCACGCATTGCTGATCACGAGGCAGCGCGGGCAAAAAAAAAAGGAGAAAAAAGGGAGAGACGAAAAATAAAAAGGGGGCGGGGGGGGGGGGGGGGGGGGACGAAAAATAAAAAGGGGCATTCCGAGAATCGAACTCGGGACCTCTCGCACCCAAAGCGAGAATCATACCACTAGACCAAATGCCCTGTTACGTACAATTGCTCTATTAGACGCTAATTAACAAGAATTCCTGTAAAACATGGCCAGCTACCACCAGTGTCAGTCCCAACTCCCAAGAGAAACTCTAGCCCATCCACATGTTCTGGTTCTATCATGGCAATGACAAATGTACAGTAGGGGAGCAATTTTTCCATCTTCAGTGCATACAATTAGTATATGAGGGAACCCTCCAGTTGCACCAATCTCCCTCACCAATTTGCATTGTGTGCTCTTTTGCAGCCTTTGCAAAACCTCTTTTATGCGAAGAATGATAAAAATCTTTGGAGAAGAGAACATACTCGTTTACCAAGTCGCCCAAGACTTCATATGCTACCACACGCATTGTCTGCCTACACTTATGAATTACACTGCTCTAGGTTGTCATGTCGCATCCCTCTTGTGATCAGACCAGCCATCATGTGTTTCTACCGCGGTTCCAATCCGCAGAAATAGCTTCCTCAAAATTCATTAAGTTGTCTAGTTGACATGATTAAGCAGAAAACTCATGGTTTCCGTCATGTGATGGCTTTGACTAAATTAACGTTGTGGTTATCCTTGCGGATACAATTTCATGCCTACTAGTTAATGTTGATTGATGTGGGTGTTGTGTACAGTAAAAAAGCACAAAATGATCTCACAAATTAAACACATTTAATGATAATTCTTACAACCTATGATAATGTGTGTTGCCAAAATATAAGGACCCATTGTTTCCTCTTCTTACTAGACCCATGATTACATATACAAGCACACACATTCAGGTTGTAGTACATTTCTGAATTGTACTTGCATTAAGTTGCCCCGTAACGTCCCTCTTCTAACTCGCCAACTAAATCATGTGCTTTGACAAGAATTACAATGAATAGAGAGAGCTGCCTCTAAGTTCATTGAGTTTTCAAGTTTGTAATGGGCTGACTGATAAGGAAACTCACGGTTTCTGCCATTTGATGGTTTAGACCGTTGTTGTTGTCCTCGCAGATATCATGTCATGCCTACTAATCAATGTTAATTATTGTGTCTGGTGTGTACTATAGGAAAACACCGAAGCATTCACAAAAATAAAATACACCAAAGATAAACAATTGAGGAATGTTGCATAAAAAATGAGGCACTTCGAGAATTGAACTCGGGGCCTCTCACAGCCAAAGCGAGAATCATATCATTAGACCAAATGCCCTAATACAAATATATATTTCTAAATAGTTTATTAACCATGTTTTTTACAACCTATGATAATGCATGTCATCGAAGACATAGGAACTCTTCCTTGCCCCCCTTCCCAACCTCTCCGCGACACAACAAAATAGCAGAAACAGGGCAATAAAGCTAAAACATGGCTACAAAAATTAAACCCCATAAATTCACAAAGGATCATCAAGGCGTGCTCGGGGGGGGGGGGGGGGGGCTATTGATTGCGCTTTAGTCCCTGTTTGGGAACCTAGTCCGAATCTTTTGCATGGTTCTCCTATCTAATGAGCTCGGTTCAAAGAAAAAAAATAATTCTTATGTCTACAAGCGATGTTTTGTTCTTTAAGAATTTGTTTTCTTTGGCACTACTTGAGGCAGAGGTTGAAACCATGACTGTTATCCTCAAATGAGTTTGCATGTCACATAGGAGCTCATTAAATTGTGTCATTAAAGTGTGGCAGAAAATATTGTGAATATTTTGGGACTTGTTGTATGATTGAGAAGAACTTCAGAGAATGTGTCCTACACACCCAGACTTATGGTACACCTGAGGCACAAAAGCAATCAGAAATACCATTTGGATTTCTGAAAACTTTATCATGGTATAGATGCAACATGTATATGCACGTTGTTATAAGATTTCAAATCTAATTTAAGAATAGAGCACCAAAAACAAGAAAAAAAATCTCGTTGTGAATTTTAGCAATTAGAAACTATTCACTTGAGAGCTGGTTTTGGAAAGGCTCACATCAAAGCTTGCCTTTTTTTGTTTCTCGTGAAGCTGGAGTGAATTGCATTTGAATTTTTGTGTCTAATAATCTATTCCAAAAAATAGATATTTTTCAAAGATTCCAAATTGATTCTGTTATGGTGCAATTCAAATCCAGTTGCACTGTAGTCCGTAGGGCGGGTGCACATGATAAGCAAGAACAAGAGGTAATTAGCACATTTGTCTTGTGAACATGCTTTGAGAGTAATTTCTTAAGTTAGTGAAGTCATGGTATTTAAGTCAATTTTTGTGACTATTACTTTACTGAGATATAAAAAAGTTAGTGAAGTCATGGTATTTAGGAGTAGGATTTTCTACAATAGCTTACCGTAGAACTGGTTAAGGTTTTCGACGGTGTAAAAGTTCTCAAACATCTTGAAAAAAATATTGCATCAACACACCTATAATATAATATGATCCAAAGGAGGGATTGAAAAAATATGACTGGATGTGTCCTGGACAAAAAGATGAAATGTTTCAGTGTACATTTATCCTGGAGTGAGCTGAAATGCTTGTTTTTTCCGCCGAGGGCACATAAATACATATTTTCACAATCACATCGTTGGATCATCTTATTATATTAGAATGAGGCCCCCTATTTATTTCATATTTTTAATAACTTTTAAACCATTAAATGTTTAGTAAGTCAACTTAATCTTATCAAGAAATGGTTGTCTCCTGAACATACTCTTAGAGTAACTCCTTAATTAGGTAGAACTGACAAGATATGCTTGATTCCATAGTTTCATTTTTGGAAATGTTAGTAGCTTTCCTTCCGATCAAGTTCTCACTACAATCAACATGTAGGTCGATTGCAAGGGAACTAGGGATATCAACAAGTCAACAACTCGCTCAGAGATTAAGGAACCTTGACACAACAATGAGTTGAATATTGCATTTCCTATGAAGATTTAATTTCAGACAACAGAAGAAGCAAACACAGAACTAAGCTCCTCAACTATAAGATGAAGTTCATTGCAGAAAAAACTATATGAAGATTCTTAGATACCACCTTCTTTTGCGTGCTTGAGACACCACTGTTCATGATGATTTTTCCTTCTAGGCAACTATGGCGGGTAAACAACAGATCCGAATCACATTTCAATAGCTACAATAACCAGTCCTATACAAAAATGAAAGGAAAAAACCAGCCCACAATTATTTTAATCCAACCATGATCAGACCAGAGCTTACAAAAATAGACAGAGAACACTAGGGATAACCGTTGTGTACATGGGAGGGGGCCTCCAATACAACCAACAAATTGCCATGTGTCCACTTGATTCTAGAAGAACAAGTGTCCCACATTACTGAGATACACTCTCAACACAAAGTGGGATGACATAGCATGCCTTCTGTCTAGGTATGTCCCTACCAGAATTTCCTACTTTATCGACTGTGCACTGACATACACTCATCAAAGTATGTAGTTGTCTGAGCCTCAAAACACGCCTTTGTTTCTGCCTAGAAATGCTCTGCATGAGGAAGATTTGATGCATGATGGACTTTGTAGGATTGAGAGTGCCATTTTGCTCCTAGGGTATTGTCAGATGATGTCAGTTTGAATTCATACGTATAACACAACACAATGATTTGTTAGCTTATGTATAAAAAACAACACAATCTTGATGAAAAAACGGACTCTGGATTTTTTTGCTGCTACTTACCATTACCTATAAAAATTTAACTTTCGACTGATAATGCAACTCAACATTGGACCGATGGGTGCATCAGCAGTCTTTCATCAACGTCTCACTAACATTATATCTAGTCATGCATGCATGCTCCCAGAATACTCCATCCATAGAAAAGCTAACACTTTTTTTATGGATATTAATTCATCGATAACTTTTCAAGAAAAATTCCATTTTAAATCTATTAACCATTTTGAATTCCTGATGTTGAGATCTTCAAAAGAAGATCAAATTTGAATATATTTTAAATGGGTTTAAAATTCATGACACATATTTCATCATTTCTTACAAAATGATTTCACTTATTTTAAATAACATACTTCAATTAGTTCACTCAATTAAAACAAATAATTTCATTCATTTAAAAAAGAATGATTACCCATTTCGAACAACATACTTTTACTCAATTTAGAAATAGATTCCACCCATTTTAGTAAATTCAAACAAATATTTTCAATCATTGAAAAAATGATTTCACCCATTTAAAACAACATATTTCACTCGTTTCAAGAAACAGATTTCACTCGTTTCAAAAACAGATTTCAATCATTTCATTGAATTCACTCAATTCACAAAATAATTTCAGTACTTCTAAAAAATGTTTCACTCATTTAAAACAACATATTTCACTGGTTTCAGAAAATAGATTCCATACATTTCACTCAGTTCAAACTAATAATTTCAATTATTTCCAAAAAGAATGATTTCACTCATTTAAAACAACATATTTAATTAGTTTATTTCACTTGTTTAATTCATTTCAAACAAATAATTTCAAACAAATATTTCATTCATTTTAGAAGATAACAATTTCACTTGTTTAAAACAACATATTCAACTCATTTCAAACAACAGATCTTGGTAATTCCTAAATCATTGATTTCATTTAATTCAAAACACTCATTCCACTCAACTTGGAAAAATAATTTCGTTTATTTCAAAGAAACAATTTCAACAATTCCACTCATTTCAAAAAATGTTTTTACTCATTAAACTATAATTTATCAATAAAAAAAGCTGATTTATCTAATTTTAAAACACTGATTTCACTCATTCCAGAAGATTTATAATTCAGGAGTAGGTGGCGAAGGCTACTTTTCTTTTATTGGTATGGCTATTAGCAAGGAGTTTCAAGCTTTAGTACTTTAAGTTTTCCTATTTTAGCTAGGAATGAAGATTCACTCATTTTAGATAGCAGATTTCATTCATTCAAATTTCTTTCAAACACATGATTTGCTCATTTCAAATGAATAATTTGAGTAAAGTCGAAAACAAATTTCAGTCATTGGTCTTCTTCTAAGCAGCTGCCCGCACTAAAATAAATTGAGTGAATAAGTTAACTAAAACATTGAAATTTAAATGTGTTTGAATTGTATCCAAGATCTTGTTCTAAAGGTATTGGCCCCAAGAGTTCAAATATATATTTTTAAATCGGAAACAGAATTTTGCTTTAAGAGATATAGATCATCTAAATTGTCAAAAAGAAAATAAAAGTGATGGGTTGAGAGAGAGAGAGAGAGAGAGAGAGAGAGAGAGAGAGAGAGAGAGAGAGAGAGAGAGAGAGTATTTATAGGGCCAAGGCCGACCCAAAAAGGATCAGTATACACGCCCTTGTGATTTGAGTTAGCAATTCTGTTTTAGGTGTTAGGGCAAACGGGCGCACACCCCCTTCTCCACGCGGGCCGGCTCATTTCATTTTTTCCCACCTCTTTATTAAGGAGCAAAATTACAACGAGCGCGATGGGAAGCGAACCGTGACTTGCTGGTCATATGCATACTACGCTAACCACCGCAGCCACCGCACCTTTTGCGTCTCTCATCAGTTTTTTACTTCTTTTCTTCTTTCTTGTTTCTTTTTCGCTTTTTTTATTTTTTCTTGGAAGAGTTTCGTTTAGTTTTTTTTCTTTTCTTTTTTCGTTTTTCGTTTTTTGTTTTTCTTAGAACTGTTTTTTTCTTTTGTTAAATATATTTTTCATTTTTTCTAAATACATGAACATTCTCTTCAAATTTGTGAACTTTTTCCCAATTCGATGAACTTTTTTTTTCAAAGTTGATGAACTTTTATCAAATTCAATGAACTTTTATTTTGAAATTTGATAAAAAAAATCAAACATGGTGAACTTTTTCAAATTGGATGAACTACTTTTAAAATTTGGTGAACTTTTTTTCGAATTCGGTGAACTTTTTTTCAAATTCGATGAATTATTTTTCAAATTTGATGAACTTTTTGTTCACCGTATTGAAGAAAAATGTTCACCATACATTGAAAAAATGTTCAGTGTGTATAAAAAAATGTTCATCATTTATAGAAATTTTGTTCAGCATGCACTCAAACGGAGTTCATCGTATTTAAAAAAAGTTCTATGTGTATTTGAATATTGTTCACCATACATTGAAAAAATGTTCAGTGTGTATTAAAAATGTTCATCGTGTAGAGAATTTTTTTTCAGCATGTATTCAAAAAAAGTTCAGCGTATTTTTTTCCAGTGTTTCTTTGAATAATGTTCACCCTATACTAAGAAAATGTTCAATGTGCATTCTAAATTTGCTTTCTAAAAATTGTTCACAGTACAAAAAAAAAGTATTCGAATTTCGAAATTTGTTTAGTTTTTGAAAAACATAGTTCACGTTTAGAAGAAAAGGAATATTCAAAGTTTCTAACAGGCAATTTTGTTCTGCTGTACTAAACATTCCATGTTTCCTTCTCTGTTCGCTTATCTTAACTATACTAAAGATAGTCATTTTTCTAATAAGCAACTACATATTTTTTAACAAAAAATATAGTGAAACAGTGGAGCAACCATATGCAAGGAATTTCTCCGTGGCGCTGGTGGTTTGCTTTATATGTAAAGCGGGGCGAAAGCCTTTTTTGGTAAATTAGTTTGTCTTTTTTGTTCAAATTTTCAAAATTAGTTCACAAATACAAATATAGATCACCTAATTTAAAATTATTTCAGCCATTTTCAAATTTAGTTCACCCCATAGAACTTTCGCTCACCCAAAATAGGTTCATGTAATACTAATTTTGTTCACATTTTCTCCAAATTAGTTCACAATACAAATATTTGTTAACCAAATTTAAATTTAGTTCACCTATTTTCAAAGTTAGTTCACAAAAAAATTCAAATTTAGTTCAAACAATTTCAAAATTAGTCATTGTAAATTTATTTCACTTTCAAATTTAGTTCACCCAATACGAATTGTATACATCCATTTTCAAATATAGTTAACTAAATACAAATTTAACTGACCCGTTTTCAAGAAAATTGTTCACCCATTTCGAAATTATTTCACTAAATACAAATATAGTTCACATAATTGAAATATAGTTCACACATTTTTTAAATTAGTCAGGCATTTCTAATTCAGTTCACTCATTTTAAAATTTAGTCACCCAATTAGAAAGTACTTCATTATAAAAAAAATAGTCACCTAATTCAAAAAAAATTCACCCTTTCAAAAAATTAGTCATCGAAACACTGCACCTATTTTTCCAAATTATTAGTTCAACCAATAGAAATTTGTCTATCTTTTTGAAAACTTTTGTTCACAAATACATATATTCATCCCTTCATATGTTTCTATCTTTTCAATTTTTGAACTTTTTTTAATTCACAAAAAAATCACGAAAAAAGCTTTTCCACTGCCCTAACATTATGGTAAAGAAAAAATCATTTGAAAAAAGTCCCTGGATCAGTTTAAACATTGATAGAAACAATTTTTCTTTCTGTACTGGTCTAGCGATCAGAGAAACAGTCTAGCGTTCCCGTAAAAGAAAAAAGTAACAGTCTTTTTTTTAGGGCTAAGAAAAAGAAACAGTCTAGCGATCAACTTCACAAGCGAACGGTCGAAATAGTTTAGCGAACTCTAACTGGGCTTCGTAGAATCAGCCCACAAAGAAACGTAGTAGGCGCCACAACTCCTAACTGGCGCAGAAGGCGCCGACTGCGCCGATTAGGAGCTCCCAGATTTGTGGACGTGCCCTTGTGTGTACACGCTCCGTGCGGTGCTCCCCCTTGCCCACGTACTTTTTCTAAACTCTTTCTATTAATGAAATGATACACAAGCCTTTTGCTTATCTGCCAAAAAAGACCATAGTGTGCGGCACGCCTCACTCGAATGCATCTTGTCAGACTTTGAACCTACATATGATTTATAGGAAATCTGAAGAAAAAAAATTAGAGATGGATATGGTTGGACTGTGTGCACCTTCAGAAAACAAAATATGGTTATTTATGTTATGCGCAAAGAAAGGAGACACTACTCGTGTCTATTACTATAATCCTCCTCTTACCATTAGGAGTTCTTTGGGAGTACTTTTAAAGCACGCATGTTCAAATGCGGGTGCATCATGCATTGTTGAATCGGACATTGGGTATGACCCTTTCTTTTTGTCCCACCAAAGCATGAGCCGTAATTACAAAATAGCTCACAAGGACCCCGTGTATGCACAAACTAATGGTTCCTTATTTTGAGAGAACACGGAGATGATCTTTCCGGCAATGCAAAATATAAAACCGATCATTCCGGCTAATCTCAAATCATGGCTATGGATATGCCGATCCCCTTTTCTTTTTCTGCTGATGCTTAAAGCCTCCTGGGTTCTGGCTCCATCTTTACACACTTCAGTCCATTTCTGAAATCGGGAAACCATTCTCAGAGTGTTCTTTGTTTATATGTGACAACAGATATGTCTATCAGGCAAAGCAGGATTTTAAAGGGCCCGCCTAATCTTCAGTTAATCAGTTAATTAACTAAAAGATGATTTTCAGTCACCCTCGGCTTCGTCCTCCGGCTTGTTCCCTGATGGCCCTCGCCGCCGACGATACGCCAGCCGCAGTGTCCATGTCTGAGGGTGCTCTGCAATGAATGGACCCAAATTTCAGGCAACTGATTATTAGCAGACACGGATTTTAAACTGATGTAGTATGTTTTAAGTTTGACATACAACCAACAAACTACATGACACCAAAATGAAAACACTAGAGCATAAAATCGGATGCATATATTCTGTTTGTCTGTCATCCGCTAAATTACGATTTTAAACCGTATTTTCGCCGAATATACACAAGACAGATACCCACACTACCAAATATGTAAAAATGGTTTAACGAAATAGGATCAGCATAACCCCTAGGCGCCACATTCCTCGTGATCAGTCGTTGTTCATCAGCATCAAGCGGCGGGATGCTCTGTTCATTCCTGAAGTAGTCGTCGGGATCAATCTGAAGCTTGGCCATGGCGAGCCGCATGAAGTTACCCTTGTAGTACTTCTCGCCCCAGATCTTGCCGGCCTCGTAGCTGGTGACGTTGCCCACGACCACGTTCTCGCCGAGGTCAAGGTCCCTGTAGTTCACGTACGCCTCCCTCGGGTTCTTGCTCACGTGCGGCTCCATGAACGCGTAGACGTCCCTGACCCACGCCGTCTGCGCGGCGCCGTCTCCGGCGGCCGTCCAGAAGTTCATGTATTGGATGTTGTACAGCACGCCGGCGCGGTGCGGAAACGGCGTTGCCGCCTCTGGTACGCGGGCCATGTTCCCGCCGTATGGGTCTAGGATCATGAGGCCGGCGTCCGGCCTCGCGAGCCAGGTCGCGAAGATCTCCTCCCACACGTCCCTTGCGATCGCATGCCGCACGTAGTCGGACGTGGCCTTGCTGGAGGTGGCGTCCACGGGGTCGGTCCGGTTCAAGATGTCCTCCGTGGTGGCGCCGCTGCCGAGGTAGACGTGCGGCACGGACTGGAGCCAGGTCATCTCCTTGCAGTGCGTATGATTCACGCCGAGCTCCGGGAAGCGGTGGCGCATCACCGGCAGGAGGGCGTCGCAGGTGCCTAGGTACAGGGCCTGGAATTTGGCCACTTGTCGTTGGACGAGCACCCTCACGAACAAGTCGTCGGGGAGAGCTGGCGCGACCTCCTGCCACTTGGTGAGGATGTCCACGGCGCCTTGCTCGACGGACTTGGGGATCGTGAACGCGGTGACCGTCGGCGGCACGGCCACGAGCTTCACCCGCCACGACAGCACGATTCCGAAGCTCCCGCCGCCGCCACCGCCGCGGATGGCCCAAAAGACGTCCTGGCCCATGGCGTCCCTGTCCAGGATCCTCCCCTCGGCGTCTACAAGCTTGGCGTCCACGACGTGGTCGGCGGCCAGGCCGTGCTTGCGCAGCAGCATGCCGAAGCCGCCGCCGCTGAGATGTCCGCCGACGCCCACCGTTGGGCACAGGCCTGCCGGGAACGCCAGCCGGTCACTCGCCTTCCCGATAGCATGGTACAGCTCCCCGAGCGTCGCGCCGGAGTCCACCCACGCGGTGGGTGGCGCTTCCTCCCGCGGGATGCCAAGGCTTACACGCACGGAGCGGAGGCCGGCGAGGTCGAGCACGAAGAACGTCTCGGGGCGCGCAGACCTGAACGAGAGGCCCTCGTAGTCGTGCCCGCCGCTGCGCACGCGGAGGCGGATGCCGTGCCGGCGGCCGCACACGACGGCAGCCTGAACGTGGGACGCGTTCGTCGCCGTGACGACGCAGAGCGGCCGCGCCGTGGCCTGCGTGAGGAACCTGCGGTTCCGGACGGAGGACACCAGGACCGCTGCGAACGACGGCGAGCTCCGGGTGAAGAGGAGCTGCTCGGGCACGGACGCCGTGAGGCACGCGAGGAAGCCATCGGAGGAAGCTTGGGAGCCGAAGAACAAGCGGGAGACCAAGAGCATTGCTAGCACCGCCATGATTCGGGACGGGGCCATCGAGCTCAACATGCTTCATGAACGAATGGCCAGTGATCGATCTTTGCTACTAGGTTTGGCGCATCGAGGTAACACTCACTGCTTGCGTGTATATAGCCTGCGACGACGGCGAGTACTCCGTCTGAACTCGAAAATCTTGTTCGCTGCAAACAAAAGGTCTTGCATGGTCAACTATGTGGATAGTGGTCCGCGTGGCGGGCAGCGATTGGCTCAACCGGCGAAGTGCATGCAACGCGTAGTCAAAGCGGGAGCCGTGTTTAAATCGCTAAATTAATCCAATCCATAAATTTGCCCATCTCGTGGTTCCCATGCGAACAGATGATATGGTACTACCGCAATATGGTCAACCACACTTGGCCGCTGCAATCTTGCCCACCTCACGCCAGAGCTCGACGCATTGAGCGACGTGCTCTTCCCAAACTGGCACGCAAAGGATTTGACAGCCTAGCTCACGGTTTGGAAGATCTGGCTCGAGCGCAATGCCACGACCTTCAATGGCACCCCTAGCACGACTGCGCCGGTTTGCGCCGGCATAGCCATGGAGGGAGACTTATGGAGGGAGACTTATGCAAGCGATCTAGAGATAGTCGAATAATTGTAGATGAGCTGGGTCCGGCCCTTGCGGCCACGGCCGTTGTACGGGTAGTTATGTCGGTGCGCGCAACTTCACATCACTGTGTATTTCGCTTTTCCCCTTCTAATATATCAAGTGTTCGGAAAAAAAACTGATATGATACTAGATGAGCTGGGTCCGGCCTTTGCGGCCACGGCCGTTGTACGGGTAGTTATGTCGGCGCGCGCAACTTCGCACCACTGTGTATTCCGTTTTTCCCCTTCTAATATATCGACACGCAAGCCTTTTGCGTGTTCGTAAAAAAGATGATATGATACCGTCTTTTATGCGGCTAGAATTTTTAAATTTTGACATGAGTACCCAACTTTTAGAACATATTACACCTAAAAAAACTTTTAAAACATAAATCACCCTACAATAGATGTTAGACTTCTGACAGACTCGCTAGGCGTGGATTGGATCATCACGACACGTGCCCCTTCTGCGCACAACATGAGGAGACCATTGACCACCTCCTTCTGGGTTGCGTCTTTGCGAGGGAGATTTGGTCTACCGTTTGTCGAGCCTTGGATAGGCCACAGTGGACGCCAAGTCACGACTCGAGTATGAGGGATTTGTGCACCACCACATGTACGATTGGTTCCGGAGTGAAGGATGTGAGGGCGATCTTACTCCTCGTTACGTGGGAGATGTGAAAACACCGGAACGCGGTTGTGTTTGACGGCGCAACTCCCTCCTCACGGGCGCTCGTGCGTCGAATTGAAGACGAGGGATGCACATGGGAGCAAGCTGGAATCTTAAAAGGGAATGTAGAGCCTCTCTTTCGAGGGCTAGCAAGGTGCGCAAACGCGAGAAGTTAGGCTAGAGTAGTTTTCCGGTTTTATCGGTGGAGTTGGTCCACATGTAACTTGTAACATGTACTCGTCAACGTGGAGGGGTTTTTTCTCCGTCCTCTTCTTTAATATATAGTACGCACACTCATGAATATTCTAGAAAAAAAACATAAATGACCGAGTATTTTTGAACATAAACATACATGCATGACTGGTAGGTGAACGGTGTGACCTCTTTATCCCCTGACCATATCACCAACTATATATCATAGTTGCACTTCTCTTGTTATAGTTAAAACCCAAAGATCATGCACTTGTCCATAAGTGTGACTGAAAGAGGACTGCACCTAGCTAACATATCGTATCAATTTGTATTCATGTGGTTTATTCTTCTCTAATTGTTTTTATAAAACATTCTCCTCTAATTGTGATTCACTTACATGCTTCACTGTTGATATGTAGGTTGACAATCCCAAATGCTTCTTTGACCTTTTTGGACTTGATGTTCCGATGGATTGTATATAAAATTATAAACAATATGTTTTCTCCTCTCAGTTATGTCATACATGTAGCCAGCTAGATGATCACGCACGCACACACACTTATCTTACTTTAACCTTTAACTTTCACTATGCCTTTTTTTGGAACCAGGCTCCCCCCCCCCCCCCCCCCCCCCCCCCACCCAATTTCCATTACTTCCAAAGGACAAGAGGCAGGAAGGAGAAGTGGCGAGCTCGGGGCAATATCTGGAAACCCATTGCCTGTGCCTGGTATGTAGGCATAGACCATGCGGCAAAAATCAAACATCACCCATACAACCCACCAAAGGAACCTGGAAAGTACCAGAGACTACATAATACATGCAACATGACATCAAAAGAGAAGCAACATCCATCAACGATTCGCTTCAGCAAAAGGGGCGATATCATCTCGCAGTACCTGCAACCCAACATCCTAGGCTTCTCCCTAGTTGACCGGTCCAGAAATAGGCGGGCCACACAAAAGCAGCATCTGTGAAGCGTTCTCTTTCGGCAGCTCCGCTCCATAGTTGACAACACCCATCACATTCGACTTCTATAACCTGCCCAGTAAATCAGAAAAGCACTTGTCGTAAACACTATCTCAAAGGGAGTATTGACCCATTTATGTTGTAAAGAAGATCATTTCCAGACCAGCAGTGTAAAGATTCAGATAATCTGGTAAGAAAGTATAAGTCCAAATATAATATTGCCATAAAGAGTCCTCATCATTGAACCTATTGTTCTCCAGACAACTCTAGCAACCAGGCACAGAAAAAATAAGTGCTGGGGCATTTCCAGCTGATCACAAAATGAGCGACTAGGATTGCCAAGCCACCATATCTCTTTTCATACTTCTCTATTAAGCGCGACATCTTGAAATAACTGCCACAAGAAAATTGGGACTTTTAGAGGTATGTTAGCCTTCCATATCCACTTATAATTAGCTCCAGCCAAGTCCTTTTTCAACCATTTGTACATAGACTTACTAGAACAAACTAGGGGTTTATTAAACCTCCAGAACACATTATCAAGAAGTTCATTTCTACGAACAAGCATCACCTCATTCTTAAACTCTTCCCATTGCTTCACCAAATCAGGCGATAGTCTTCTTCTAAAAGAGTAAAAAACTATATATGTTTAAGAGAAAAGTATACCTTTCGTCTCTCAACTTTCGACGAAGTCTAGATTTGGTCCCTCAATTTTGAAATCGGACAATGCACCCTTAATTTTTGAAACCGGACAAGTTTCATCCCTCAATCACACCAAAGTTGTTTTTGTGCTGACGTGACGCGGTTTTGATTGGTTCTAGTCCATGTGGCAATCTATTTCTCCCCTTTAATTTATCTCTAATGTGGGCATTCTATCAAGCACTTGGGGTGCAAGATCTTGAGCTGCTGGCGATGGTGAGATCTTGGAGGAACAGGACCACAAGCGAGTGGATGATGCCGTCCATGGCCACGTTGTGGTGCCATCACTGCTGTACGATACATCGCCGCAGGACTTCATGGGGAAGACCACGGAGCGGGCACATTCGAGAAGCGAGGTTGTCCGGCTACAGGTATCAAGCAGCGGCGGTGGTCAAACTCATCCTCACGGCGCTCATATTGAGAGCATCTCCAGCCATTCGGCCCCCTAGGGGCCTGAAATAGCGTCGTCTGGGGGCACGCCGGCGAAAATTTCGACATGGGGGCGGCCGGTTTCAAAACCGCCGCCCCAAGCCCAACCCAGACGCCTTTTTTTGAAAAACAAACTCGGCCAAACAAGAGACATATTCGGCCAAACCAGACGTTTTTCATTGATGTTTGTACATAAAAACTTAAAAACATAATTTTAAAACTTAAGAAACATAGCTACGCAGCCGCCATCCGCCCTCCTATAGGCCTGTCCGCCGCCCTGCTACAGGCCAAAAAATGCGCCGAAGGCGCTGTAGTCACCATTGTCGTTGCCGCCGTCGTCTCCTCCTTCTTCACGTCGCCGACGCCCTTGCTGCACCCCTGCCCTGGGTCACCTTGGCGGACGGGTTTGGGTGGCGGCGGTGCACTACTAGGGAAAAGCCTAGCAGTAGCGCGCGTATTAGGTGTATCAGTAGCGCGGGGCACCGCGCTATTGATACGACGCTACAGCTAACATGTATCAATAGCGCGTGTTGGCCCACGCTACTACTATGCATGGCTAGCAGCAGTGATCTTTAGCACAACGTGCTACTGCTAATATCTGCAGTGCTTTAACACAGAGTGCGCTACTAGTAAGGGCGCGTTGCCGCTAACTCTACTCCCCTTGCTATTGTTAGTTTTATTAGTTTTTTTTCTTGCATATTTGTTTTGTATTTGAACTGACTTTATACAATAATCTTTAGCATATCATACACATACAAATGTAATCGTAACATCAAATCATCTCATCATCATAATCATCATCCAACACAAAGTGGTCTCTCATCATCATCTCGAAAATAGCGATACAAGTTCTTGCAACTACATCGTCATCCATCTAAACAATGATATACGCGAGAAGAGCTATCACTATGAGTGAGAGTGGAACTATGCAGTACACGAGTTCGTATCCCTCTCTCGCACTAGCGTGAACCTAAACTATCTACTGACTGTCGCTCGGAAACCGGAAACCTGTACACCTGGGCCTGACACTCCGGCCACTCGTCGTATACTCCTGGCTAGCACTTCTTCGCCATCGATGATCTATGCACATGCATCGTTACATGAGTCGATGATATGCAACATATATAGTTGAGCAACAGAAATAGACAGAGTTGGCAAAAATAGAAGCAACATATCATAAGCATAAATAACAAAGTTCATCATACCCAATGCCCTAACTAGAGTGATCTTCGCTAGTCGAGGAGGACGGTTTAACTACATCACAAATAAAGTTTCATCGTGCATAACTCAAAGTTTCGTCATACATAAAGTATGGACTAAACGGATACATTGTCATATATCGACAATCACAACATGTCGTGCCATCCATCCAAGTCAGGGAGATAGTCCCCGAGCTTAGTGAAAGGCTTCAGGTCGAGATGCTGAGCGGCTACGCGTGTTCAGACGTCTTCCTGCGACATTTGCCCTTCCTCGTAGAACAACCCTGTTTTTTTGAGGACCTCCATGATAATTTGGGAAAGTTCGCATTGGATGTGATAGAACTCAGCTCGAAGCCGATGATCCTCGATTATCTCCTACGTTCCTTGCCCATTGCAGAATATGGGCAACCCCGGATGTAGGTGACATGTGAAGGTTCTGCTGATCCCGTCTGTACTCCAGCATGTGGTGTAGGACATAGAATCCATCACTAAGAGTATCACTCGGTTGTTGGATGCAGCAGAAGTCGGTCTTATGGTTGAAGGCCAGCCTGCCGTTCCTCTTCTTCTTGTCCTTGATCTCTCCACCCCGTATGACGTAGAAAAAGATAGCATTGTCGAGAACAGACTTGATGTGTGTGTAATCCTTTTTGTTCATGTTCTTCGGCGAGTCCAAGTAAAGAGCATGGGAGTATCGGGGGTAAGGGATGATGAGGATGGCGCGCCCGTGGCTGTGCAAAATAAGTACACCTCAAATTAATTAGCCTCCACCGTGCAAATGAATGATTGAAATCGAAGGAAGGATATCCACGCGGATGACTTATAGGGGATGATAAGGCACACGAATCGTCTCCTTGTCCTTATTGGCGACCATGAAATCGACCATGTAGTCCCTCGCATATTGACGGTGCTCTCCGCAGACTACCAAGAAGCCCTCATGCATGAAGTACGGGTCAGCGACACAGATATAAGGTATCTGCTCAATCCCGGTAATGTAGTTCATGTACAAGGCATAAAGGCGGACAAACGCAAAATCCAGCTTCTTCAAGTGAAACATGTCGAAGATGTAATCAAATTGAAGGAAGAACTTCTCTGCGGGGAATGAGTCGACGTACAACCTTTTCCGCGGCACGTTAACCACGTAGAGTGGGTATCCTGGATTTTCCGAGGCGATTAGGCTTTTCTCTCTCCGTAGCACATCGTCATGAAGTCTCCTTAGATCGCCGTGTATGGCCTGTACCGATGCCTCAGGTAGGATTGGTTCATCGGGGATATGGAATTTCGCCGCACCGTGAACAAGTATACGATCTTGAACCCGAGGCTGCGGAGGCGGCTGGATCATAGCAGCAGCTTTATTGTTGTCTTTCCTCACTCTCTTCCGATGCTTCTTTGGTGGAATAGTACGTTCAGGCTCCGGAGGCGGCAATTCAGGCACCGACTCATGACGCTCAAACCCCGAGTACTCATACTGCCGAGCCATCGATCCTTCGTCATCAATGGCGCCAGTATTGAGATACTGTTGAGTGTCATCGTCATCCTCATCCTCATCTATGGCGACGTCATCAGTGACTAATGGAGCCTCTTCCTCACCCAGTACGCTATCACCCAGCACGATAGGCGACGCTAATTGGGTAGGTGGGGTGCTGATGTTCATACCTTGCGGAGGCTGCTTGGTCGCACTACAAAAAAATACACTTCCGTGATGATACGTGTTTGTCAGTAGGTCATGTTTTTTGTCATGTATGTACATCCATAACGATTTTATGACAGAATCAAGATAGTCATACCTATGCTGTCGTAGAAGTGTTCCATGACATTACCAAAATTATCATCACGAAAGTGTCCACTTCCATGACGATAAATCGCGCATCATAGAAGTGCTTTCGTCAAGGGTGACTAACACATGGCATCCACCATAACGGAACACCGTTAAGCTATCGGGTCCGGTTTTGGATCCGATAACCCGTTAACAGCCCCGACCAATGGGGATTTTCCACGTGTAAAATCATCATTGGCTGGAGGAAACACGTGTCGGCTTACCGTTGGGATAGATGTCATCCATTCATTGGACCGAAGGCACCTATGATACGTCGACACGTTGCACAGCCCAACAGATGCCCATTCCTGTGAAAAGGCCAGCCTGTTTGACTTGGTCAAAAGGTGGCGGCTCGGCCCATGGAAAGCCTGTTAACGGCCTGTTCGCATATAGCAATTTATAGCCCGCTAGCCCAGGGCCCGTTATGACCTATCCGAATTAGGCCCAGTAGCGTCATATGGGCCGTCCAATATGATTCCAGTCCGTTTTAACTTCCGGCCCATGTATGGCCCATGACGTCTTTCGGCCCATATGAGGCCCTTTGTAACTCTTGGCCCATTAACGGCCCGTGGTGAAACTGGCCCATAATGAACAATGTATCACTTTATATCCATTAACGACCCATTATTCCATTGAGCCGTTTCAAGCCCACGTTATCTTTCGGCCTTCTCAGGGCCCATTTATTCTTGGGCTCATTTCCAGCATTCGATTACTTACGGCCCGTTACTGTAATTTTCTGCTTGTGGGCCAAATTCAGCCCGTGGATACAGTCAGCCTATTTGTGGCCCATTATTTCGTTGGTCCCTTTTCATAGCGTCATCAAATATGGCCGATTAACGATGGCCCGTTATGGTCGGCCCATGAACGGACAATTCCAACTCTAGCCCGTTTACGGCCATAATGCGGTCTGTTATTGGCCAATGTTTGGCCAATCGATCATACGGCCCATAGAAGGCCCATTGATGATACGGCCCATAGAAGGCCCATTGTGTCTACGTCTCGAAGAAGGCCCATTGTGTCTATAGCCGATAGAAGGCCCATTGTTTCTATGCCCCGTAGGAGGCCCATTGTTTCTACGGCCCATAGAAGGCCCATTGTTTCTACGGCTCGTAGGAGGCCCAGTGTCACTACAGTGAATATGTAGCTCACGGTTATTGTGGCCTAGTTTAAAAAAATAGGTTATTGCAGCCACTAGCAAACCGCGGAAAAAGAACTGCACTCACTACAAGCAAACAAATAAACAAGACAACAAGGAAATAAATAAGCAAACAACTTACACTAGGCTATCACGGCTATTACACATATTACATCCACTGGGTATCAAAGTTCGCCACCAGTCCAAATATAGGGAAAAAAGCAGCATATCATATACACTGGTTGTCAAAGTTGGTGATGAGCGCAAATAAACGCCGCAGCAAAACAAGTCCAGAACTGAAACCACTTCAGAAGATCTCAAGAAACAATATCATGGGTACCATAATGCTGGCAAGATGCTTAGCAAGCTTATTAACTTTCTCTTGTTTGGCGCTTAAATCCTCCAGCGCTTGCTATTGCACCAGAAAGTATGCATCTGAATTCTGCAAGGCCTTCCTCAGTCCTTCAGCTTCCTGTCACAGCACATCTGATCGATGTCTTTCAACTTGAAGTTGAGACTCAAGAAGACGAACTGATTCAGTCATCAAGTTCGAAGAGCTTGTGCCAGCAGTAGTGGCCAGTAGCTCAAACACTACATCAAGACAGGACTTTTGGGTTCCCTCATTGCCGTCAAGATAGTTTTTATCAGCTTTCTTGGAGACCAACAGAGATGTCTCACTATCTTGAACCTTATGTGCATTACTTCCTTTACCATTGCATAATGGGGTACTGTTCTCCAATATTTTGTCCGCATTCTAAAAGAGAAACAAGCAGACACATCACAAGTTTACCATGTTGTATATGAAACTCATTTTGGTAAATGAGTTCAGTAGTAAAGTGGACAGGATAATAACATGAAACAAACATATATCTATGTACCATGGTCACTTTATGGTCTATATCATTCTAGTTTTTGTTGCCAAATCAAGATAGAGACACAGTTCAAATAATATGTGTTCAAGGAAAAGCAGAATAGACAGAATATAAGTGTGGGAAACTATAAGCAATAGCAACACTTGTAATGTGCATGACATGAGAACATAAATATTTATTCAATTGAAACTGAAATCAACATAGAGCAAGTTACAACAGCAAACCATTTAAAGAAACATGTTTAAAACATACCTGTTGCACCATTGGAGTTTCAATTCCATCCTTCAAATTAGAAAATAGTTGGTATGAGTAAATACAGTGATGCAAGAGCAAAGGAGTATGAACCATAGCTACAGAACCTAACCTGATAACAAATCTTCTTCTCCTTTAAGCATTGAGTTGGGATTCAGAGTGGTGGTCCTCGTGCTTTGGGCACTGCAGTTCCCTTACTAACTGCTCGTGTTTGGGTGCTTTGTGGTGGAGATGGTGCTGTGTTAACTGGAACTGGGTTACTATCTGCCGGGGTTGGGTTAGAAGGGGTGTAGCTGGTTCTCTGTCCAACTGGGTAGGGGTACAATCTGCGAGAGTCTGGGTTATGTGTGGTGGGGCTGGTTCTTGGGCAAGTACAACCGTGGTTCTATCTGCATCAACTGGTAGCACTATCTTTTCTGAAGACCGTATTGTTACTCCCTTAGAAACTGCCATCACCCTCTCCAATTCAAATGGCTGATAAACAAGAAAAGTAATTGAAAGTATAGAAATTGTATGATAGACAGGTGCAATGGATAGTGGGGAATAAAAGAGGGCATGAAATAATTCACATTTATGTTGTCTAACCAAACAGGATAGCATGACACAATTTCACATATATGATGGCTAACTAAACAGGATAGCATGACACAATTTCACATTATGATGGCTAACTAGAAAAGATGGAAAGACATAGTTCAAAATATGATGACTATGTAAACAGGATGACATGATATAACTATATAATGTGTTTATTAAATAGGTTGGCATGCCATAATTCACATAAATTCACGGATATAATGACATAATTCAAAATATGATGACTGTAAACACTAAACATGATGAGATGATATAACTATATGATGTCTTTATTAAATCGGTTGCCATGCCATAATTCAGATAGATGTTGTGTATGTATTATGTAAACATGATGGCATGATATAATTCAAATATATGATTTATATAGTAAGCAAGTAAGCAGATGGCAATCCATATATGATGTAAAAACTAAGCAATGCAAGACAACATGCATGACATGGGTAATATAACCCTGCCAAGTTTGAGCATAGACCTCGGGGGGGAGGGGGGGGGGAATAGGACTGGCCATCAGTCTCTGAATCCTCCTCTTAGGAGCTCTCTATAACCAGCAAGATGTCTACTTCAGCAGGTAGCATTGTCTGCTCTGAATACCTTGTTTTCACTCCAGATACTTCCATCACCGCTTCAAATGGCTGATGCACAGGAAGAGTAGTTGAATATACAAACATTATCGACAAATGGAACACGTAATACAAAAAAATGATAACATGATATAATTCACATACATGATGATTGGCTACACAACATGGCATTGCATAATTCACATATATAATGCCTTTGCAACAAGATATCATTGCATAATTCACATATATAATGTCTTGCAACAAGATGGCAATGCATAATTCACATATATGGTAATTAGACACTAAACAGGTGGCATTCACACAAAGCATGTCTAAACTAATCAAATGACATAGCAATGCAAGACACCATACACACGATATGAGCAACGTAACCTTGCCAAGTTAGAGCATACACCTCAAGGGGGGGGGGATAGGACTGGTCATCTGTCTCTGAATCCTCCTCTGAGGAGCTATCCGTAACTAGCGAGATATGCGCTTCGTCAGATAGCATAGTCTGCTCTGAAGACCTTGTTTTTACTCCAGAATTTTCCATCACCGTGTCAAATGGTTGATGCGCACGAAGAGTAGTTGAATGTACTAACATTGTTGACAAATGTAATACATAACGAAAAAAGGATGGCCTGATATAATTTACATATAAGATGACTGGCTAAGCAGGATGACATTGCAAAAATCACATATATGATGCCTGGCTAAACAAGATGGCGTTGCATAATTCACATAAATGATGAATAAACTAAACAGATGACATTCGCACAAAGGATGTCTAACTAAGCAGATGACATATTTGATGTATAAAGTAAGCAATGCAAGGCACCATATGCATGATATAACCAACATCAGCATGCCAAGTTAGAACGAAGACCTCAGGGGGTAAATAGGAGTGGTCTTCTCCTTCTAAATCCCCCTCAGAACAGATATCTTCCTCTCGATTACAATCCGAAATGGGCGGAGGGGGGCTGCCTTTGCGCCTACCATGGAGCGACGTCTGCATGCAATTTTATTGCCACACAAGGCTCGTCTCTTTTGCTCTACATGTTCAGTTCCATTGTTTACAATAACTGTCATGCATATAGGAATAAAACATAGTGAGATTATGTAAGGAGTGCATGCAGAAATCCAGAGTCTAATCGGTGAATAGGACGATAAAGTAGCATGTAATATTAAGCAATGCATAACGTAAGCAGACACGAAAGAGTGCGACCTCTCTTGCGGATCCATGTAGTTCTCGAGGTCATCTGCTCGGTTGATGATGGTAATGCAGTTTTCATGGCTGCTGGCGGCAGTGAATAAGATCTGAGGTGGCGAAAGACAGTCTGGTGGTCGGATCCCTGCTGTGCTGGACCCTTCTGTCGTTGGAGCAGCTGAGCTGGGGTGGACGACGACACAACAGGAGTGGGACAAACCACGCAAGGTTTTCTTTGACAACTAACTGTAAGAGAAGTAATTTTGTAAGGGATCATTTGAATTGGAGGATTCCAACAATGCATGGATAGGAAATAGACAAGGATAGGATAGGAATGCACGTGCAAAACAGAGAATTTAAAAACATGGGATTTTTGCCAATCTGGGTGTTTGATTCATAAGAATTGGAAGATCACAGGATGCAAAGAAGCATGGTGAGATTAAGTTAAACCACAAGAAAATGTACTGTTTTAATGTTATTATGCTACTATCTCTTAGTCTTGTGTTCTTCATGAATAGGAATTTGAAAAGGAGGACAAGTGCAAATTAAAATTCCTATGGTTTTTCTTTCAAGGAGACACTAAAGGAACAAATCCTACAGTTTTCCTTTGCTCCATTCCCATGAACCAAATTCATGAATAGTAGTACCATAGGAAACTTTCCAATTCCTATGTTTTTCATTCACTTTTCCTTTCAAGCACTGGCGATTCTAGTAGGCAGGCTTGATCAAGGAAAAGCCTACACTAAAAAATATTTTTGTGCTACTTCTATTACTTTGGACCCAGGCCACTACCCTACTAGCTCAACTCCCAGGCCCATCGACAAATGCACAGCTCAAACGCACAGAGATAAATAATGATGGCGTTCAAGAGAGTCCATCAAAGATAGCTAATTTTCCTGGTACCTCACTGCTTGTCATATAGTAGGATAAAATATTTGTATTTCACGTTACTACGTGTGCTCAGTGGACAATATATATAACATGTAGAGTAAAAAAGAGATGCAACAAGTGTACAACCTCTTGGGCAAAGCCATGCTGATCTCAGCGTGATTGGGTTGGCCGGTGAGGATGCTCTGGCTAACTTGGCTGTCGGAGAAGGGGAAGAAGATCTTAGGCGTCTGGACATGAAGCTCGAGGTACTTCTCCGCTGTGATGGAGGGTTTCGTCGTTGGAGCAGCTCCAGTGAGTTGTACAACGCCGAGGCTGAAGCAGGATAAGAGAGACAATGTTAACTTGAGTGGAATTATAATAGCATCTCCAATAGATGACGTAAGATATATAACAACAAAGTGCTAGATGTAAAATACATCAGCCGCTCATCTCTGAACTTAACTGTCGAAACTGAATTTAACTGTCAAAACTGAACTTAACTGTCGAAACTGAATTTTGCTGTCGAAACTAAATTTTACTGTCAAACTGAATGCACTAGAGGTGAGGCTACATGTCAGTCGACTGACTTTTTCATCTCTGGTCAGTCAATTTTGCATCCATTGGATACGAAGTCAAGGGCCTGCAGTTCATATTCAACCTCCACCCCCGTGAGCCGCCAGCCACCACAGGCCAAATAGCCGCCCCCCGCTGCCTGCAGCCGGCTGTGCGCCGCCCCGCCCGCCCCAAAAACACTCCCCATTGTCGGTCCGCTGCCTCCCCGGCCATCCTCTAGCTCCCCCCCCCGTGCCGAGCTTTTTCTCCGGCAATCCTCACGCCACCGCCCCACCACCATCGGCGACCATCGCCCCCACCCTGAATCCTAAGATAGATAGTGGGGTACTCTCCGATGAGCCCCACTCCCCGCCGCGTCTGGTTCTTCTTTAACTCTGGCGAGCCCCCCCCCCACCCCCTGAAAATCGACTGATCCAAAAGTCGATTCAGTCGACTGAAGTTTAGCTAAATCGGAGCAACATCGCAAGCAAGAGCAAGAGCGAGAGCAGCAACGCGAGCAAGAGCAATAGCAAGAGCAGACCAGGAAGGGGACCGAGAGCAAGAGCAGAGCAGCAGCGTGAGCGAGAGCTAAAGCAGCAGCAACTCCTACTGATGTGGACGTCGCAAATATGGGAGTGACGCCATGGAGGAAGTGGCCGGCGACACCGCCGTGGATGGAGCCGTGCCGTGTTGTCTCGGGACCGAGTGCCGACAGGACCGTGAGATCGAATCAAGAAGAAAATGCGGTGATTAGTGTACAACCTCTTTGGTGGCGCCGATTAGGCCGAAGTTTCATCCAAGGAAACGGTGATGATGCTGCTCTTCCGGTGGTGCAGGTGAAGACGGTGGTGTGGGAATGGATGTAGTGCGAAAGACGAGGGGAACATCGGGGCAGCTCCTTGGAGGTGGAGGACGGGGTGGCTGAACCGGCGGGACGACCAGATCGATGACGGATCCTCATCCGGTACGATGGATGAGGGACGTGATACGTCTCCAACGTATCTATAATTTTGGATTGTTCCATGCTATTATATTACCTGTTTTGGATGTTTATGAGCTTTATTTTACACAATTATATCATTTTTGGGACTAACCTACTAACCGGAGGCCCAACCTGTATTGCTGTTTTTTTGCCTATTTCAGTATTTCGAAGAAAAGGAATATCAAATGGAGTCCAAACGGAATGAAACCTTCAGGAGTGTGATTTTTGGAATGAACGTGATCCAGATGACTTGGAGTGCAAGCCAAGAAGCAGCCGAGGCGGCCACGAGATAGGAGGCGCGCCCACCCCTCCTGGGCGCACCCCCTGCCTCGTGGACCACTCGAGCGGCCACCGACGTACTTCTTCCTCCTATATATGCCTACATACCCCGAAAACATCCAGGGAGCCATCGAAGAAATATTTCTGCCACCGTAACCTTCTGTATCCGCGAGATCCCATCTTGGAGCCATCGCCGGTGTTCTGCCGGAGGGGGATTCCACCATAGAGGGCTTCTACATCAACTGTGACGCCCGGATAGTTAAGCTACAGTAACCCTCTGCTAATTATGCCACATCACCTCGGTAACTGTAGATGAACTCGCGTTGGTTCGAAACCGATTCTAATTCAATTTCAAAACCAAGACAAACAACAAAAGTTTTCAAATATCAAAACAAAAATGTTCGGAACGTGACATATTTAAGTTTACTAAATTATGTGCAACCTATGTATTTTCCAAAACTAAAATGTTTAGGAAATGTGAGAAAACAGAAAAGAAAATAAAGAAAAAGGGAAAATAATAAAAACAGCAAAAACAAAACTAACAAAGAAAAAACACACACAACCCCCTGGCCATATGGGCCAAAAGGCCCAGCTGGCAAGCCCACTGGCCTGACCGGCCCGTCCCCACTCCCTTATCCCATGGTGCCGAAACCCTAACCCCCCACCCGATCCCTACTCGCTCCCACTCCCCCCACGTTCGCCTCCTCCTCCCCGATCCAGATCAGGATCGGGGGAATGGAACCACGGGCGCGCCCGAGCCCGACGCGCTCCCGCCGTACGATGCCGGCGCCGGCCCCGCCCCTCCTGGACTCCTTTGCACCCCTCCTCTCCCTCGAGCGGCGCTGCCTGAAGCCGCGGCCTCGCCTCGTCACCAACCCAACACTGTCGCTCGTCGTTGCCAGCGCCTGACCGCGTCGCCGGAGCAACCTCGCCGGACTGCCTCCTCCTTCCCGCCGGACTGCCTCCTCCACAACGCCGCCGTCCCCATCGACCTTCCCGCACCCCACTGCCTTTTCCCTACGGCCCTCGTGGGCATCTGCCTCCCCTCTCCTCCTCCTGTCTTCCTCACGCACACGCTCACGACCACGGCCTCCGCTGCGCGTCGCACCTGGACTGGCGCCTCACGCGTCACCCGCGCCATCTAGCCGCAGGCATGGCGCCCGTCGTCCCCTGCTGCCTGCGCCCGTCGCGGTCTCTGCCCAGCGGCACCTGGCCGCATCCGCCCGGGTCGCCGTTGTTGTCCGAGGCCTCACCCCACTCCCACTATATTCCGCCGTCCGCTGCGGCGGCTCTCTCCGCCAACCGCGCCGCCCTACTCTGGCCGTCGAAGCCAGGCCGCACGCCTGCTCCTTCGCCCGCTGCCCCGCTGCGCCTTGTCGGGCTGGCGCTCGTTGCCCGATTCGCCTGGCGCCCGTAACCGTCGCCCGCGCCCGTTTGCCCTCTGCACCCGGCGCCCGTAAACCCCCGTTGGCCCAATGACAAGTGGGTCCGTCCCCTGAAACGTTAAAGAAAGGAATTAAATAAATATATAAAATAAATAATAATTAAAATGTTAATTAAATTAATTAATTAAAGGATTAATTAACTTAATAAATAATAATTAACCTAATCATTTAGTTAAAGCTAATTAACCCTGTTTAATTACTATGCGACTATGACATGCGGGACCCTCATGTCAGTTTGACCAGTCAACACCTCTGTTGACTGCTGATGTCATGCTGACATCATGCTGATGCAGTAATGCTAATTTCGAATTAATTTAGTAATAATAATTTAGAAAGTGATTTAAAACTTTAAAAATTAATGTAAAATAATCAGTAACTCAGATGAAAATACTTTGTACATGAAAGTTGCTCAGAACGACGAGACGAATCCGGATACGCAGCCCGTTCATACGCCACACATCCCTAGCATAGCAAACATGCAACTTTCCCTCTCCCGTTCATGTGTCCGAAAACACGAAACACCGGGAATACTTTCCCGGATGTTTTCCCCCTTCGTCGGTATCACCTCGCACTGCGTTAGGGCACACCTAGCACCGCATATTGACATGTTATGCTTTGTGATGCTTTGATTGCTCTGTTATTTATTGTGTTCCCATCCGTTACTTCTTTTCGGTAGACCCCGAGGCCGCTGCCGGTACCCCTGTGATCGACCACATCGAGGATGAACCCTGCTTGCCAGAGCAACCAGGCAAGCCCCCCCCTTGATCACCAGATATCGCCAATTCTTCTCTCTACTGCTTGCATTAGAGTAGTGTAGCATGTTATTGTTTGGTTGCTCCTATTCTGTTGCATAGCCTGTCATTGTTGCTACATCTATTGATACGTTACCTGCAATCCTAAATGCTTAGTATAGGATGCTAGTTTACCATTAGTGGCCCTACATTCTTGTCAGTCTGCCATGCTATACTATCGGGCTGTGATCACTTGGGAGGTGATCACGGGTATATACTATACATACATGCTATTCAGGTGGTGACTAAAGTCGGGTCATCTCGTTGAGTACCCGCAAGTGATTCCGATGTGGGGGCTGGAAGGACAGGTGGCTCCATCCTGGTAGAGGTGGGCCTGGGTTCCCGACGGCCCCCGATTGTTACTTTGTGGCGGAGCGACGGGGCAGTTTGAGACCACCTAGGCGAGAGGTGGGCCTGGCCCTGGTCGGTGTTCGTGGTTACTTCATAATAACACGCTTAACGAGATCTTGGTATTTAATCTGAGTCTGGCCATTGGCCTATACGCACTAACCAACTACGCGGGAAAGATATGGGCACTCGACGTCGTGGTATTAGCCGAAGCCTTCATGACGTCAGCGACTGAGCGGCACGCACCGGATTGGACCGTAAGCCTGCTCTTGTATTAAGGGGGCTAGGTCTACTTCCGGCTGCCCTCGCAACGTGCAGGTGTGCAATGGGCGATGGGCCCAGACCCCTGCGCGCATAGGATTTAGACCGGCATGCTGACATCTCTGTTGTGCCTAGGTAGGGCTGCGACGTGTTGATCTTCCGAGGCCGGGCATGACCCAGGAAAGTGTGTCCAGCCAAATGGGATCGAGCGTGTTGGGTTATGTGGTGCACCCCTGCAGGGAAGTTTATCTATTCCAATAGCCGTGTCCCTCGGTAAAAGGACGACCCGGAGTTGTACCTTGACCTTATGACAACTAGAACTGGATACTTAATAAAACACACCCAGACAAGTTCCACAGACAACCCGGTGACCGCTTTTCCAGAGGGCAACGAGGGGAGGATCGCCGGGTAGGATTATGCTATATGATGCTACTTGGAGGACTTCAATCTACTCTCTTCTAGATGCTGCAAGACGGAGGCTGCCAGAAGCGTAGTCTTCGATAGGATTAGCTATCCCCCTCTTATTCTGGCATTCTGCAGTTCAGTCCACTGATATGGCCCTTTACACGTATACCCATGCATATGTAGTGTAGCTCCTTGCTTGCGAGTACTTTGGATGAGTACTCACGGTTGCTTTTCTCCCTCTTTCCCCATTTCCCTTCTACCTGGTTGTCGCAACCAGATGCTAGAGCCCTGGAGCCAGACGGCACCGTCGACGACGATTCCTACTACACTGGAGGTGCCTACTACTACGTGCAAGCCGCTGACGACAACCAGGAGTAGTTTAGGAGGATCCCAGGAAGGTGGCCTGCGCCTCTTTCGTTCTATATCCCAGTTTGTGCTAGCCATCTTATGGCACCTTGTTTAACTTATGTCTGTACTCAGATATTGTTTCTTCCGCTGACTCGTCTATGATCAAGCACTTGTATTCGAGCCCTCGAGGCCCTTGGCTTGTATTATGATGCTTGTATGACTTATTTTATTTGTAGAGTTGTGTTGTGATATCTTCCCATGAGTCCCTGATCTTGATCGTACACGTTTGCGTGTATTATTAGTGTACGACTGAATCGGGGGTGTCACAAGTTGGTATCAGAGCCGACTGCCTGTAGGAATCCCCCTTCCACACTCCTTGGCCGAAGTTGAGTCTAGTCATTACATAACTTTTACTAACATGGTTGTGCGGCTTACGGGCCCACGTCGCCATTGGGTGGTATTATGATCTTTTATTGATCATCTATACTCCGGGACTTTGATCTCTCTTCTATTCGGGTTAAATAAATTTTTCTAAATTTAACATTAGGATCTCGTGATCACTTTCACCCGGAGAGCACCTTGTTATCAATGATTGTCTGCTGCACCAGAAGATTCCAAGGATACACTATGATGTTCTGTCGAGACTTTCTGCCATCGCTTTTGCAATTCCCATCCATCGATAAACCTCTATGGATAACCACTTGTCATTCCTACAATCATTCCTTGTTGATCTTATTATTATAAGATACCTCGAAATCCTCTCTATTGTTCTGAGAATACTTTGTGCCTACTGCCTTGCAGTTCTTTGCCACGTGAATACCCCTACAGTAATTCCTTGCACTTATCGAGTATCTGCTCATCCCCAGTTATTCAAGTGTTTCACAATGGTCTTAAAAATACTATTCAATCCTCCAAAATTCCTCAACAACTCTGCTTGCATTATGGATGCTTCCCATATATCTGGCAATATTCATTAGTCTCGTTTGACACCGTCATTTTGATCCTGTTGAATCAACATGAGTGCAAATGCACGCAATCATCAGTTGATCCTTTTAAATTGTCTTTCCGGCTCAGACGTCATTTAGAACATGAGCTGGTTCTCGACCAATCAAATTGCCTACGATTGTACCCCTAAGTCTGTACGACTTATCCGTCCTTTATCAGAGCGTTTGCTTCTGACCCCTTGATTTGGAAATCATAATTCATTTTGCATTTGAGCTTTGAATTAGTCAGTTGTTTCTATAATCGGATGCCTTTGCATTCTTTTGTTCTTCTGATTGAGTACCGATACTCACATCAGATTCCTTGTGGTCCACGAGACCAATTGCTTGGTTATTATCCGACAGTGTCCTTCATATCCAATAACCTTGTCAGTTCTTCCCCTGATATATAATGCCTTTTGTAAATTGTATCCTCTGTTTTTGTTAACCATGCTCTGCATTCGAGCTTGACTTATTTTACTCCTGAAGTTTGTGGTATATGTTCCTAAGAGGCCCCGATGGGTTGGACATATGCCTTTTCTAATCTGTGTGAACCCGGAAACTACTACGGGTCATACTCTGCTGGTGTTATGTCAGATAAAATTTCAACACCACAACTTTGTTGAAGACGAGAAGCGAATGAAAGGTTGTGCATTAAAGAAGTGGGAGTCGACCTTGAACTCTGTGTTCATGCCCATGGACCTGATGTGGAACTTATCATGGAAGCTTCTTGCAAAATATTTAATCCTTTGGGCAATTCTCCCGGTGCCATTAAATTGGATCCCTTGCAGCTATGGTTCCGACCATATTGTTCTTCTTTGATCCCATTTCTCGGGCAAGTTTAAGCATTTGTCTTATGCGGATCAATACCCCACTCCAACCTCTACTTTGATCTGTCGTCGAGTATTTCCCCCCTGGTATCTTGAGATTATCACGGAATAGCATTACTTCTTATGAGTTCTTCATAAAGTACTACATTCTCACCATTCCAATTTTTCCCGGGTTCTGAGTGGTTAGTCACTCGAGTACACTGTTAACTGAATCGTGTCCGTTCAATGATTCAACCATTTTAAGCAATCTTCCTTGCTTACGAGTTTGTACCCGATTACTCCATTCCTAGCTCGATTGACTATATCATTATTGTGCTATTTTTTAACTGTGCTACTTGGTTCCTTCTTCACGGAGCATAATTTTCGACTATGAGCTAAGCTTACGTTGATCTTCTTCATCATATCATTTCTCCTTGAACATTGAGCTTGGTTTCGAGTTTGTGTCGTACTCGTGGTTCTAATAATCTTTCGCTGCATTAGTCATGTTGCTTGATGTAGCCGTTGTTCAATTACTTCTTCATGGAGCCTCTCGACAAAATTTGTCATGATCATCATCAACATTCTGAGCTCTTCCAGGATATCAATTGAATTCATGATGAGAAAATACCATCCTTGCCCTCAATGATTTGTGTTATCATCGACCACTTTATTGCCTTCTGTTCAACACAAACTTGTTCGTGTTTCGTGTTATAATCCTTGCTATCCAGCATTTGTTCTTCTTTACCTTGGAGTATTACCATCTTTTATGTCAAGAATGTCGTGAGAATTTCACCACCCCTTAAGAATTCTTGATACAAGTGATATTTGTTACCATCACCATTCTTTTCTTGGTCCCCGTGTTGTTTCTAACGAAATACCGCGACAAATGGTCTGTGATGTGTAAATTCAAAACTTCTAGCAACCCTATTGCTTTGACGTTAATGGTTGATAGCTTCATTCTAAGTATATTGCTTATTGAATCATCATTTGAACATTGATCGTGCTACCTAGTCCAGATTTCCGGGTGCACCTTTCAATCAATGTTTACTTGTGGATGTTCTCCTCGAGCATAAATCATTATATCATTTGATCTGACAAATGTTATCTCCTGGTTCACATAATGGTGGAAATCCATCTCATTGGAAATCTCAATGAATTGTCATTGAGTCCATCAGCCACCTCCTGACCCTCTCCTTGGTTTACTGATGAACTCTTGTTTCGGAACTCACTTCCATAGTTCATTCCCGAGAATCTTACAATGTCATCCCGTCAATTTGTGTTGCACCTTTTCTTCTCAGACATCCTGAGTCTGAGGTATCCTGACACCAATCGGATCTGCATCTCGGTCAGATATGATGGTTGGAACATATTTCCAGGAGTTATAAACATCTTTACATGACCTGGTAAGGTGATGTCATGCCTAGCACACCTGGCCGGAGGCCCTATTGTTATAGATTCCTTTTCTGCAAGGTTATCATTCTTCCATGAGGAAATTGTAAGACTTATTCTACAAGTTCTTTCTGATGGATCCTTCCTTTATCCAAAGTCTGACCTTTGCTTGAAGACCATGTCAATGCTATCTCGAAGCATGTCTGTGTTAATCCGATTTTCAATAAGAGCATTTGAAGCACAATGCTAAATTTTCTTTAATCATTTATCCTAACACCGTTGAATGGGTAATATCATGAGATTCCTCCCCCCTTACCTAAATGGTTTTCTACTTTCTATCCTGTCATGGATATCATGCTCCGCTTGTCCTTGGGAAGGATATACCCCCGAAACATGTGTGTATACACATTTTCCCTTTCATTGTTCTGTTTAAACCTGATAAACACTTTTCCTTTCCATTGGTTTGTTTAAACCTTCTTGTGATGTATATTATATAAGCAGTAATATTCTCCTGCTTATGTAAACACCTCGGTGTACAATTCTGTCAGCAAGACCCTGTTACTATTGTTGATGACATTCCGGTAACCACCGATGGACGAGAACCTTGCCTATTGGTCCGCCTCGTTCAACGAGCAGGAAGATGGTTCTCTTCGTCCCTCGCCCTTGGTACCGATGTTGTTGCCGACATAACCGACAGACAATCCTCTAACATGCCTTGTTACATGATCGTGCAAGACGTCACTGCCCTTCCTGCTTTTGACCCACATTGTGGGCCCATAACCCACAGTTCCACAGGATCGAGACCTGACTCCACAGTAAACCCCTTATTCCCAAGGTTGTTCCTCGCGCGTGGCCTCGTAAGTAATTCATGAGCCACCTGCCTAGTGATCTATTCTGGTATCAGACGCAATACTTATTTCCCATTGCTTTGAACCCCTTTCATGCACTATTTCAGGAAATGACGATTGTCTATCCGCCTGGAACTTCTTATTCTACCTTCTTACTTGCTATTGATGTGTTTCATTTGTTCAACATGAGAGATACTCATGTGTTCATTCAAGGGATAACCCTAGATGATTACCCCTTATAACATTTTAGCATTGTCGAGCTGCCCCTTTTACCTATTCGTAAGTATGTTGGAATTCCCGAAAAAAGGATGACAACTTCATCTTGATGACCTGAAGCAGAGAAATGAAGACATCAATGTAAAAGGATCTACTCCTTCGAGCAGAGCAACCAAGACCGAGAAGATTCGTTAGAATTTTGTAATCAGACCTTTCCCCCTTAGTCCCCTCCTTAAATCTCGGGACGAGATTTCTTATAGTGCAGGAGAATTGTGACGCCCGGATAGTTAAGCTACAGTAACCCTCTGCTAATTATGCCACATCACCTCGGTAACTGTAGATGAACTCGCATTGGTTCGAGACCGATTCTAATTCAATTTCAAAACCAAGGCAAACAACAAAAGTTTTCAAATATCAAAACAAAAATGTTTGGAACGTGACATATTTAAGTTTACTAAATTAGGTGCAACCTATGTATTTTCCAAAACTAAAATGTTTAGGAAATGTGAGAAAACAGAAAAGAAAATAAAGAAAAAGGAAAAAGAATAAAAACAGAAAAACAAAACTAACAAAGAAAAAAACACACAACCCCCTGGCCAAATGGGCCAAAAGGCCTAGCTGGCAAGCCCACTGGCCTGACCGGCCCGTCCCCACTCCCTTATCCCCTGGTGCCGAAACCCTAACCCCCCCACTCGCTCCCACTCCCCCCCATGTTCGCCTCCTCCTCCCCGATCCAGATCGGGATCAGGGGAACGGAACCACGGGCGCGCCCGAGCCCGACGCGCTCCCGCCGTACGACGCCGGCGCCGGCCCCGCCCCTCCTGGGCTCCTTCGCACCCCCTCCTCTCCCTCGAGCGGCGCTGCCTGAAGCCGCGGCCTCACCTCATCACCAACCCAACACCGTCGCTCGTCGTCGCCAGCGCCCGACCGCGTCGCCGGAGCAACCTCGCCGGACTGCCTCCTCCTCCCTGCCGGACTGCCTCCTCCACAACACCGCCGTCCCCATCGACCTCCCCGCGCCCCACTGCCTTTTCCCTACGGCCCTCGTGAGCATCCGCCTACCCTCTCCTCCTCCTGTCTTCCTCACGCACGCACTCACGACCACGGCCTCCTCCGCGCGCCGCGCCTGGACCGGCGCCTCACGCGTGACCCGCGCCATCTAGCCACAGCCACGGCGCCCGTCGTCCCCTCCTGCCTGCGCCCGTCGCGGTCTCTGCCCCGCGGAACCCGGCCGCGTCCGCCCGGGTCACCGTTGTTGTCCGGGGCCTTACCCCACTCCCGCTACATTCCGCCGTCTGCTGCGGCGTCTCTCTCCGCCAACCGCGCCGCCCTACTCCGGCCGTCGGAGCCAGGCCACACGCCTGCTCCTTCGCCCACTGCCCCGCGGCGCCTTGTCGGGCTGGCGCTCGTCGCCCGATTCGCCTGGCGCCCGTAACCGTCGCCCGCGCCCGTTTGCCCTCTGCACCCGGCGCCCGTAAACCCCCATTGGCCCAATGACAAGTGGGGCCGTCCCTTGAAGTGTTAAAGAAAGGAAATAAATAAATAAATAAAATAAATAATAATTAAAATGTTAATTAAATTAATTAATTCAAGGATTAATTAACTTAATTAATTCGGATTAGATTAACCTAATCATTTAGTTAAAGCTAATTAACCCTGTTTAATTACTATGAGACTATGACACGCGGGACCCTCACGTTAGTTTGACCAGTCAACACCTCTGTTGACTGCTGATGTCATGCTGGCATCATGCTCAGGCAGTAATGCTAATTTCGAATTAATTTAGTAATAATAATTTAGAAAATGATTTAAAACTTTAAAAATTAATATAAAATAATTAGTAACTCGGATGAAAATACTTTGTACATGAAAGTTGCTCAGAACGATGAGACGAATCCGGATACGCAGCCCGTTCATCCGCCACACATCCCTAGCATAGCAAATACGCAACTTTCCCCCTCCGGTTCATGTGTCCAAAAACGCGAAACACCGGGAATACTTTCCCGGATGTTTTCCCCCTTCGTTGATATCACCTCGCACTGCGTTAGGGCACACCTAGCACCGCGTATTGACATGTTATGCTTTGTGCTGCTTTGATTGCTCTATTACTTATTGTGTTCCCATCCGTTACTTCTTTCCGGTAGACCCCGAGGCCACTGCCGGTACCCCTGTGATCGACTACATCGACAACGAACCCTGCTTGCCAGAGCAACCAGGCAAGCCCCCCCCCCTTGATCACCAGATATCGCCTATTCTTCTCTCTACTGCTTGCATTAGAGTAGTGTAGCATGTTATTGTTCGGTTGCTCCTATTCTGTTGCATAGCCTGTCATTGTTGCTACATCTTTTGATATCTTACCTGCAATCCTAAATGCTTAGTATATGATGCTAGTTTACCATTAGTGGCCCTACATTCTTGTCAGTTTGCCATGCTATACTATCGGGCTGTGATCACTTGGGAGGTGATCACGGGTATATACTATACATACATGATATTCAGGTGGTGACTAAAGTCGGGTCAGCTCGTTGAGTACCCGCAAGTGATTCCGATGTGGGGGCTGAAAGGACAGGTGGCTCCATCCCGGTAGAGGTGGGCCTGGGTTCCCGACGGCCCCCGACTGTTACTTTGTGGCAGAGCGACGGGGCAGTTTGAGACCACCTAAGCGAGAGGTGGGCCTGGCCTTGGTCGGCGTCCGTGGTTACTTCATAATAACACGCTTAACGAGATCTTGGTATTTGATCTGAGTCTGGCCACTGGCCTATACGCACTAACCAACTATGCGGGAAAGATATGGGCACTCGATGTCGTAGTATCAGTCGAAGCCTTCGTGACGTCAGCGACTGAGAGGCGAGCGCCGGATTGGACCGTAAGCCTGCTCTTGTATTAAGGGGGCTAGGTCTGCTTCCGGCCGCCCTCACAACGTGCAGGTGTGCAATGGGCGATGGGCCCAGACCCCTGCGCGCATAGGATTTAGACCGGCGTGCCGGCCTCTCTGTTGTGCCTAGGTAGGGCTGCGATGTGTTGATCTTCCGAGGCCGGGCATGACCCAGGAAAGCGTGTCCGGCCAAATGGGATCGAGCGTGTTGAGTTATGTGGTGCACCCCTGCAGGGAAGTTTATCTATTCGAATAGCCGTGTCCCTCGGTAAAAGGACGACCCGGAGTTGTACCTTGACCTTATGACAACTAGAACTGGATACTTAATAAAACACACCCAGACAAGTTCCACAGACAACCCGGTGATCGCTTTTCCACAGGGCGACGAGGGGAGGATCGCCGGGTAGGATTATGCTATGCGATGCTACTTGGAGGACTTCAATCTACTCTCTTCTACATGCTGAAAGACTGTGGCTGCCAGAAGCGTAGTCTTCGACAGGATTAGCTATCCCCCTCTTATTCTGGCATTCTGCAGTTCAGTCCACCGATATGGCCCTTTACACATATACCCATGCATATGTAGTGTAGCTCCTTGCTTGCGAGTACTTTGGATGAGTACTCACGGTTGCTTTTCTCCCTCTTTTCCCCCTTTACCTTTTACCTGGTTGTCGCAACCAGATGCTGGAGCCCTGTAGCTAGACGCCACCGCTGCCAACGATTCCTACTACACTGGAGGTGCCTACTACTACGTGCGGGCCGCTGACGACGACCAGGAGTAGGTTAGGAGGATCCCAGGTAGGAGGCCTTCTCCTCTTTCGTTCTGTATCCCAGTTTGTGCTAGCCATCTCATGGCACCTTGTTTAACTTATGTCTGTACTCAGATATTTTTTCTTTCGCTGACTCGTCTATGATCAAGCACTTGTATTTGAGCCCTCGAGGCCCCTGGCTTGTATTATGATGCTTGTATGACTTATTTTATTAGTTGAGTTGTGTTGTGATATCTTCCCGTGAGTCCCTGATCTTGATCGTACATGTTTGCGTGTATGATTAGTGTACGACTGAATCAGGGGCGTCACATCAACACCGTAGCCCTTCCGATGAGTTTTGAGTAGTTTACCACAAACCTTTGGGTTCATAGTTATTAGCTAGATGGCTTCTTCTCTCTTTTTGGATCTCAATACAATGTTCTCCCCCTCTCTTGGAGATCTATTCGATGTAAACTCTTTTTGCGGTGTGTTTGTCGAGATTCGATGAATTGTGGGTTTATGATCAAGTTTATCTATGAATAATATTTGAATCTTCTCTGAATTCTTTTATGTATGATTGAGTTATCTTTGCAAGTCTCTTTGAATTATCAGTTTGGTTTGGCCTACTAGATTGATCTTTCTTGCCATGGGAGAAGTGCTTAGCTTTGGGTTCAATCTTACGGTGTCCTTACCCAGTGACAGAAAGGGTTCAAGGCACGTATTGTATTGTTGCCATCGAGGATAAAAAGATGGGGTTTATATCATATTGCTTGAGTTTATCCCTCTACATCATGTCATCTTTCTTAATGCGTTACTCTATTCTTATGAACTTAATACTCTAGATGCATGCTAAATAGCGGTCGATGTGTGGAGTAATAGTAGTAGATGCAGGCAGGAGTCGATCTCCTTGTCACGAACGTGATGCCTATATACATGATCATGCCTAGATAATCTCATAATTATTCACTTTTCTATCAATTGCTCGACAGTAATTTGTTCACCCACCGTAATACTTATGCTATCTTAAGAGAAGCCTCTAGTGAAACTTATGGCCCCCGGGTCTATCCTTTATCATATAAGCGTTCAATCTACTTTTATTTGCATCTTTATTTTTTGCATTTATATTATAAAATACCAAAAATATATTTATCTTCATATTATCTCTATCAAATCTCACTTTCGCAAGTGGCCGTGAAGGGATTGACAACCCCTTTATCGCGTTGGTTGCGAGTTGTTTGTTTGTTTGTGTAGGTTCATGGGACTTGTGAGGAGCCTCCTACTGGATTGATACCTTGGTTCTCAAAAACGGAGGAAAATACTTACGCTACTGTGCTACATCACCCTTTCCTCTTCAAGGAAAACCAACGCAAGCTCAAGATGTAGCAAGAAGGATTTCTGGTGCCGTTGCCGGGGAGGTCTACGCTCAAGTCAAGACATACCAAGTACCCATCACAAACTCATCACCCTCGCATTTATATTATTTGCCATTTGCCTCTCATTTTCCTCTCCCCCACTTCACCCTTGCCGTTTTATTTTCCATCTCTTTCCCAATCTCTCTCTCTCTCTTTCGCTTGCCTTTTTCTGTTTGCTTGTGTGTTGGATTACTTGTTGCCATGGCGCAAGATAATACTAAATTGTGTGATTTCTCCAATACCAATAATAATTATTTACTTAGTACTCTGATTGCTCCTCTTAATGATGTTGAGTCTTGTGAAATCAATGCTTCTTTGATGAATCTTGTTATGAAAGATCAATTCTCCGGCCTTCCTAGTGAAGATGCCGCTACCCATCTAAACAACTTTGTTGATTTGTGTGAGATGCAAAAGAAAAAAGATACGGATAATGATATTGTTAAATTGATGTTATTTCCGTTTTCACTTAGGGATCGTGCTAAAGTTTGGTTTTTTTCTTTGCCTAAAAATAGTATTGATTCTTGGAACAAGTGCAAAGATGCTTTTATCTCTAAGTATTTTCCTCCCGCTAAGATCATCTCCCTTAGGAACGATATTATGAATTTTAAACAACTTGATCATGAGCATGTTGCCCAATCTTGGGAAAGATTGAATTAATGATTCGCAATTGCCCTACTCATGGTTTGAATTTATGGATGATCATACAAATTTTTTATGACGGTTTGAACTTCGCTTCTAGAAATCTTTTAGATTAAGCTGCCGGAGGCATGTTTATGGAAATCACTTTAGGAGATGCTACAAAACTTCTTGATAATATTATGGCTGATTATTCTCAATGGCACACCGAACGATCTACTAGTAAAAAAGTGCATGCTATAGAAGAAATTAATGTTTTGAATGGAAAGATGGATGATTTTATGAGATTGTTTGCTACTAAGAGTTCTTCTATTGATCCCAATGATATGCCTTTATCTACCTTGATTGAGAATAATAATGAATCTATGGATGTAAATTTTGTTGGTAGGAATAATTTTGGAAACAATGCTTATAGAGGAAACTTTAATCCTAGACCGTTCCCTAAAAATTCCTCTAATAATTATGGAAATGCCTACAATAATTCTTATGGTAATTTTAATAAGATTCCCTCTGATTTTGAAAATAGTGTGAAAGAATTTATGATCTCTCAAAAGAATTTTAATGCTTTGCTTGAAGAAAAATTGCTCAAAGTTGACGAATTGGCTAGGAATGTTGATAGACTTTCGCTCGATGTTGATTCTTTGAAACTTAGATCTACTCCTCCTAAGCATGATATAAATGAGTCTATCAAAGCTATGAGAAGTTCCATTGACGAGTGCAAAGAAAGAACCGCTAGATTGCGTGCTAAGAAAGATTGCTTTATAAAAGCGTGTTCTTCTAGTTTCCATGAAAATAATGATGAAGATCTTAAAGTTATTGATGTGTCCCCTATTATATCCTTGTTTTACAATATGAATCTTGATGATAATGGGCCTGGAAGTGAATCAACTTTTGTTAAAAAGTGTTTTGATAATTTCGAGTTTTTAGATCTTGATGCTAAATTTGGTAAAAGTGCAACTAGAGAGGTCAAAACTTTAAATAGTATTGAACCCACTATCTCGGATTTCAAGGAATTTGATTATGATAATTGTTGTTTAGAAATTTGTATTTCCTTGTTACAATCCGTTGTGAATTCTCCTCATGCTTATAGTCAAAATAAAGCCTTTATGAAACATATTATTGATGCCTTGATGCAATCTTTTGATGAAAAACTTAATTTGGAAGTTTCTATACCTAGAAAACTTAATGATGAGTGGGAACCTACTGTAAAGATTAAAATTAAAGATTATGAGTGTTTTGCTTTGTGTGATTTGGGTGCTAGTGTTTCCACGATTCCAAAAACTTTATGTGATATTATAGGTTTCCATGATCTTGATGATTGCTCTTTAAATTTGCACCTTGCGGATTCCACCATTAAAAATCCAATGGGAAGGATCAATGATGTTCTCATTGTTGCAAATAGAAATTTGGTGCCCGTAGATTTTATCGTTCTTGATATTGATTGCAATCTTTCTTGCCCTATTATTCTTGGTAGACCTTTCCTTAGAACGATTGGTGCGATTATTGATACGAAGGAAGGGAATATTAGATTCCAATTTCCATTAAAGAAAGGCATGGAGCATTTTCCAAGAAAGAAATTCAAATTACCTTATGAATCTATCATGCGAGCTACCTATGAATCAAGTACCAAAGATGGCACTACTTAGATCTATCTTCACTTTTATGCCTAGGTAGGGGCGTCAAACGATAGTGCTAGTTGGGAGGCAACCCAATTTTCTTTGTGTTTTTTGTTTTGTTCCTGTTTAGTAATAAATTTTGCATATACTTTCTGTTTAGATGTGTTTTCATGTTTTATTTAGTGTTTGTGCCAAGTAGAACCTATAGGATAACCTATGATATGAGTTGATTTGATTCTGCTGAAAAACAGAAACTTTGCACTCACGATAAAAAATTCAATAAATCACAGGAACGTGCTTTTGCATTTAGTCTTTTTTCTGCTGATCAATAAACAAATTGTTTAGTACGTCCTATTTTGGTAGGATTTTTAAGATTCCAGAAGTTTGCGTTGGCTACAGATCGCTATAGACTGTTCTGTTTTTGACAGATTCTGTTTTTCGTGTGTTGTTTGCTTATTTTGATGCATCTATGGCTAGTATGTAAGGGTATGAACCATAGAGAACTTGGAATACAGTAGGTTTAACACAAATATAAATAAATAATGAGTTCATTATAGTACCTTATGTGGTGGTTTTGTTTTCTTTCACTAACGGAGCTTATGAGATTTCCTGTTGAGTTTTGTGTTGTGAAGTTTTCAAGTTTTGGGTAAAGATTTGATGGACTATGGAATAAAGAGTGGCAAAAGCCTAAGATTGAGGATTCCCAAGGCACCCCAAGATATTCAAGAATAGCCAAAATCCTAAGCTTGGGGATGCCCCTGGAAGGCATCCCCTCTTTCGTCTTCGTTCATTGGTAACTTTACTTGGAGCTATAATTTTATTCGCCACATGATATGTGTTTTGCTTGGAGCGTCGTGTATTATATTAGTCTTTGATTTTTAGTTTACCACAATAATCCTTGCTGTACACACATTTTGGGAGAAGCCCACTTGATTAGAATTTGCTATGTGCTTCATTTATATCTTTTGAGCTAGATAGTTTTTGCTCTAGTACTTCACTTATATCTTTTAGAGTATGGCGGTGGATTAATTTTGAAGAAATTGCTAGTCTCTCATGCTTCACTTATATTATTTTGAGAGTCTCTTAGAACAGCATGGTATTTTCTATGGTTATGAATTTGGTCCTAGAATGATGAGCATCCAAGTTGGGTATAATAAAAACTATCATAGAAAGTGCATTAAACACTAGGATCAATTTGATGCTTGATAATTGTTTTGAGATATATAGGTAGTAATGCTAGAGTCATGCTAGTGGATAATTATGAAATTGAGAAATACTTGTGTTGAAGTTGGCAAGTCCCGTAGCATGCACGTATGGTAAAAGTTGTGTGACAAATTTGTTGCATGAGGTGCTCTTTTGATTGTCTTCCTTATGAGTGGCAGTCGGGGACGAGCGATGGTCTTTTCCTACCAATCTATCCCTCTAGGGGCATGCATAGTAGTACTTTGCTTCGAGGGCTAAGTAGACTTTTGCAATAAGTATATGAGTTCTTTATGACTAATGTGAGTCCATGGATATACGCACACTCATCCTTCCACTTTGCTAGCCTCTATTTTACCACGCAATTTTTGCCGGTACCATGCACCCATTATTTACCTTCCTCAAAGCAGCCACCATACCTACCTATTATGGCATTTCCATAGCCATTCCGAGATATATTGCCATGCAACTTTCCACCGTTCCGTTTATTATGACCTCCATCATTGTCATATTGCTCTTTGCATGATCATATAGTTGACATCGTATTTGTGGCAAAGCCACCTTCATAATTTTCATACATGTCGCTCTTGATTCATTGCATATCTCGGTACACCGCCAGAGGCATTCATATAGAGTCATATCTTGCTCTAGCTTTGAGTTGTAATTCTTGAGTTGTAAATCAATAAAAGTGTGATGATCTTCATAATTAGAGCATTGTCCCAGTGAGGAAAGGATGATGAAGACTATGATTCCCCCACAAGTCGGGATGAGACTTTAGATTTTATAAAAATAAAAGAGGCCAAAGAAGCCCACCAAAAAGAAAAAATAGAAAAAAGAAAAAAAGAAAAAAAAATAAAATGAGAGAAAAAGAGAGAAGGGACAATTGCTACTATCTCTTTTCCACACTTGTGCTTCAAAATAGCACCATGATCTTCATGATAGAGAGTCTCCTATGTTGTCACTTTCATATACTAGTGGGAATTTTTCATTATAGAACTTGGCTTGTATATTCCAATGATGGGCTTCCTCAAAGTGCCGTAGGTCTTCGTGAGCAAGCAAGTTGGATGCACACCCACTTATTTTCTTTTGTTGAGCTTTCATACATTTGTAGCTCTAGTGCATCCGTTGCATGGCAATCCCTACGCACTCACATTGATATCTATCAATGGGCATCTCCGTAACCCGTTGATATGCCTAGTTGATGTGAGACTATCTTCTCCCTTTTTGTCCTTGCAACCACCACCATATACCACCATAGTGCTATGTCCATGGCTTGCGCTCATGTATTGCGTAAGAGTTGAAAAAAGCTGAAGTGCGTTAAAAAGTATGAACCAATTGCTCGACTCGTCATCGGGGTTGTACATGATAGGAGTATTTTGTGTAATGAAAATGAAGCATGGCCTAACTATATGATTTTGTAGGGATAAGCTTTCTTTGGCTATGCTATTTTGATAGGACATGATTATTTGTTAGTATGCTTTGAAGTATTATTATTTTTATGTTTGCTTTTATCTTGAATCATTTGGATCTGAACATTCATGCCACAATAAAGAAAATTACATTGAGAATTATGCTAGGTAGCATTCCACATCAAAAATTCTGTTTTTATCATTTACCTACTCGAGGACGAGCAGGAATTAAGCTTGGGGATGCTTGATACGTCTCCAACGTATCTATAATTTTTGATTGTTCCATGCTATTATATTACCTGTTTTGGATGTTTATGGGCTTTATTTTACACAATTATATCATTTTTGGGACTAACCTACTAACCGGAGGCCGAGCCCGTATTGCTGTTTTTTTGCCTATTTCAGTATTTCGAAGAAAAGGAATATCAAACGAAGTCCAAACGGAATGAAACCTTCGGGAGCGTGATTTTTGGAACGAACGTGATCCGGATGACTTGGAGTGCAAGCCAAGAAGCAGCCGAGGCGGCCACGAGATAGGAGGGCGCGCCCCCCTGTCTCGTGGATCCCTCGAGCGGCCACCGACATACTTCTTCTTCCTATATAAGACTACATACCCCGAAAGCATCCAGGGAGCCACCGAAGAAATATTTCCGCCACCGTAACCTTCTATATCCACGAGATCCCATCTTGGAGCCGTCGTCGGTGTTCTGCCGGAGGGGGATTCCACCACGGAGGGCTTCTAAATCAACACCATAGCCCTTCTGATGAGTTGTGAGTAGTTTACCACAGACCTTCAGGTCCATAGTTATTAGCTAGATGGCTTCTCCTCTCTTTTTGGATCTCAATACATTGTTCTCCCCCTCTCTTGTGGAGATCTATTCGATGTAAACTCTTTTTGCGGTGTGTTTGTCGAGATCCGATGAATTGTGGGTTTATGATCAAGTTTATCTATGAATAATATTTGAATCTTCTCTGAATTCTTTTATGTATGATTGAGTTATCTGTGCAAGTCTCTTCGAATATCAGTTTGGTTTGGCCTACTAGATTGATCTTTCTTGCCATGGGAGAAGTGCTTAGCTTTAGGTTTAATCTTGCGGTGTCCTTACCCAATGACAGAAAGGGTTGCAAGGCACGTATTGTATTGTTGCCATCGAGGATAAAAAGATGGGGTTTATATCATATTGCTTGAGTTTATCCCTCTACATCATGTCATCTTTCTTAATGCGTTACTCTGTTCTTATGAACTTAATACTCTAGATGCATGCTGGATAGCGGTCGATGTGTGGAGTAATAGTAGTAGATGCAGGCAGGAGTCGGTCTACTTGTCACGGACGTGATGCCTATATACATGATCATGCCTAGATAATCTCATAATTATTTGCTTTTCTATCAATTGCTCGACAGTAATTTGTTCACCCACCGTAATACTTATGCTATCTTAAGAGAAGCCTCTAGTAAAACCTATGGCCCCCGGGTCTATCCTTTATCATATAAGCGTTCAATCTACTTTTATTTGCATCTTTATTTTCTGCATTTATATTATAAAATACCAAAAATATATTTATCTTATTATATTATCTCTATTAGATCTCACTTTCACAAGTGGCCGTGAAGGGATTGACAACCCCTTTATCGTGTTGGTTGTGAGTTCTTTGTTTGTTTGTGTAGGTTTGTGGGACGTGTGTGGAGCCTCCTACTGGATTGATACCTTGGTTCTCAAGAACTAAGGGAAATACTTACGCTACTGTGCTGCATCATACTTTCCTCTTCAAGGAAAACCAACGCAAGCTCAAGACGTAGCAGGAAATCAAGGTGTTGCTGCGGACGACGTCGTCGGGGAAGAGGCTCCGGCTGGGTGGCAGATGGAGGAGGGTGTGGGGCTTCGTGGGTTTTCGCGACCTCAGTGTACGAATGGGTGGGCGGATGGATGGGAGTGGGGAACCATGGTAGGGACGCGCTTGTCCAAAATGTGGGTTAAGTTATGAAAGTTCCCCCACCGATTTGAGGCGGTTCTTTCAGTTTAGGGGTATCACGGGCATTTCGCATGTCGGGATTTCACAGGAGGTGGGAGTTTTCGCGCGCGTTGTAATTTGGGAATAGCAAGGCACGGGTTGAGATGGAGGGAGTTGTCGGAGCACAACGAGACAATGATATATCTTAAATATTTCGGGCTAACAAGGCGTGGGTTGAAATTTCTGGACAAGCCTAACGCGTACTGTACCAAATCAATTCGCACTACAAATGTCATTCAAAACTTTGAATTCATGTTATGTTCAATTAAAATATTTCGAGCGAAATATAATGCATGCAACCTACTACTCAAAATGAACGTTTTAGTGCATTCCAAACATATATACTACCGCTTCAATATGAACTAAATTTGTATTCGTTTCTCTATTTGAATAAGATCTATAATAATGATTGTTGTGAAGTCAAGCCATTTGAATTCGTTTCTCTATTTTAATAAGACATTATTGTCAAGTTAAACCATCATTTGTGTATTATCTTCACAACACACCACATGATTAGTCTCGAGTTACATATGAACTATGTATACTATATGAACTCGAACTCGATTTTTTGAATCCACTTTATGTTGATTTCAAATCACAATACATTTCAAGCTCTAGCTATATCTTCATAATCTAAACCATGTCTCATATGTATAATGTGTTTATCACATAATGTATGGTGCCCCGCCCCCTACGCTTACAAGTATTTAGATGTGAGTTGCAAACACCACACATTACCACAAATTCAAATAAAATGTGAGAATGTTTGATATATAGTATTGTTTAGATTGTTCGATATTTAGTTGTAAGCTGCAAACGCCACACATTATCACAAATTCAAATAAAATGTGAGATTGTTCAATGTATAGTATGGTTTAGATTGTTCGATATTTAGATGTGAGTTGCAAATGCCTTGCATTATCACATTATGGTATAACATGTGCAAAACCACAACACCGTATCACCGCTATATTCATGCATGCATATGTTTATAACACTATGATCTCCTATTCAAATATATGAATCCACTTTCATATCAAATTATGATCTTTTTTAGTCTCTTACACCCACACAATCCTCTAACATTTGTAGCTACCACTAACTTTCTCTCGTGCATGCACATGCCCTCCTCGCCCTCCCCCTTCCTCGGCATTCTATCCATCGTGCACATTCATTTTTTTCTTTAGGTCATTCTCCCACAGTCTCCACAACTCCTTTCGGACACACACCGGTCGATAAACCTCTCCAGCGATGTCTGCCTTCAACATACACATGCACCTTCAATCTCCTCCTTTATGTGTCCTTTCCTCGTGTCTCCCATACGGTCTGATACGTCTCCAACGTATCTATAATTTTTGATTGTTCCATGCTATTATATTACCTGTTTTGGATATTTATGGGCTTTACTTTACACTTTTATATCATTTTTGGGACTAACCTACTAATCGGAGGCCTAGCCCGTATTGCTGTTTTTTTTTGCCTATTTCAGTGTTTCGAAGAAAAGGAATATCAAACGGAGTCCAAACGGAATGAAACCTTTGGGAGCGTGATTTTTGGAACGAACTTGATCCAGAGGACTTGGAGTGCAAGTGAAGAAGCTCCCGAGGCGGCCACGAGGGTGGAGGGCGCCCCCCCTACTGGGCGCGCTCCCCTATCTCGTGGGCCCCTCGGGCATCCACCGATGTACTTGTTCCTCCTATATATACCCATGTACCCCGAAACCATCAAAGGAGACCACGAAAAGCTATTTCCACCACCATAACCTTCTGTATCCACGAGATCCCATCTTGGAGCCGTCGCCGGCGCTCCGCCGGAGGGGAAATCCACCATGGAGGGCCTCTACATCAACTCCAAGGCCTCTCCGATGAGTTGTGAGTAGTTTACCGCAGACCTTCGGGTCCATAGTTATTAGCTAGATGGCTTCTTCTCTTTCTTTGAATCTCAATACAAAGTTCTCCTTCCTCTTCTTGGAGATCTATTCGATGTAACTCTTTTTGCGGTGTGTTTGTCAAGATCCGATGAATTGTGGGTTTATGATCAAGTTTATCTACGAGAAATATTTGAATCTCCTCTGAATTCTTTTATGTATGATTAAGTTATCTTTGCAAGTCTCTTCTAATTATCGGTTTGGTTTGGCCTACTAGATTGATCTTTCTTGCAATGGGAGAAGTGCTTAGATTTGGGTTCAATCTTGCGGTGTCCTTTCCCAATGACAGCAGGGGCAGCAAGGCACGTATTGTATTGTTGCCATCGAGGATAAAAAGATGGGGTTTATATCATATTGCTTGAGTTTATCCCTCTACATCATGTCATCTTTCTTAATGCGTTACTCTGTTCTTATGAACTTAATACTCTAGATGCATGCTAAATAGCGGTCGATGTGTGGAGTAATAGTAGTAGATGCAGGCAGGAGTCGATCTCCTTGTCACGAACGTGATGCCTATATACATGATCATGCGTAGATAATCTCATAATTATTCACTTTTCTATCAATTGCTCGACAGTAATTTGTTCACCTACCGTAATACTTATGCTATCTTGAGAGAAGCCACTAGTGAAACCTATGGCCCCCGGGTCTATCCTTTATCATATAAGCTTTCAATATACCTTTATTTGCATCTTTACTTTTCCAATCTATATTATAAAATACCAAAAATATATTGATCTTATCATATTATTTCTATCAGATCTCACTTTCGCAAGTGGCCGTGAAGGGATTGACAACCCTTTTATCGCGTTGGTTGCGAGTTCTTTGTTTGTTTGTGTAGGTGCGTGGGACTTGTGAGGAGCCTCCTACTGGATTGATACCTTGGTTCTCAAAAACGAAGGGAAATACTTACGCTACTGTGCTGCATCACCCTTTCCTCTTCAAGGAAAACCAACGCAAGCTCAAGACGTAGCAAGAAGGATTTTTGGCACTGTTGTCGGGGAGATCTTCGCTCAAGTCAAGACATACCGAGTACCCATCACAAACTCATCTCCCTCGCATTTACATTATTTGACATTTTCCTCTCCCCCACTTCACCCTTGCCGTTTTATTCGCCCTCTCTTTCCCAATCTTCTCCTTCTCTCTCTCCTTCACTTACCTTTTTCTGTTTGCTTGTGTGTTGGATTACTTGTTGCCATGGCGCAAGATAATACCAAATTGTGTGATTTCTCCAATACCAATAATAATGATTTCCTTAGTACTCTGATTGCTCCTCTTAATGATGTTGAGTCTTGTGAAATCAATGCTGCTTTGCTGAATCTTGTTATGAAAGATCAATTCTCCGCCCTTCCTAGTGAAGATGCCGCTACCCATCTAAACAACTTTGTTGATTTGTGTGAGATGCAAAATAAAAAAGATACATATAATGATATTTTTAAATTGAAGTTATTTCCGTTTTCACTTAGAGATCGTGCTAAAGTTTGGTTTTCGTCTTTGCCTAAAAATAGTATTGATTCTTGGAACAAGTGCAAAGATGCTTTTATCTCTAAGTATTTACCTCCCGCTAAGATCATCTCCCTTAGGAACGATATTATGAATTTTAAACAACTTGATCATGAGCATGTTGCCCAATCTTGGAAAAGAATGAAATTGATGATTCGCAATTGCCTTACTCATGGTTTGAATTCATGGATGATCATACAAAATTTCTATGCCGGATTGAATTTTGCTTTTAGAAATCTTTTATATTCGGCCGCCAGAGGCACGTTTATGGAAACCACTTTAGTAGAAGCTACCAAACTACTTGATAATATTATGGCTAATTATTCTCAATGGCACACCGAAAGAACTACTAGTAAAAAGGTGCATGCTATAGAAGAAATTAATGTTTTGAGTGGAAAGATGGATGAGCTTATGAGATTGTTTGCTACTAAGAGTGCTTCTATTGATCCCAATGATATGCCTTTGTCTACCTTTATTGAGAATAATAATGAATCTATGGATGTAAATTTTGTTGGTAGGAATAATTTTGGCAACAATGCTTATAGAGGAAACTTTAATCCTAGACTGTTCCCTAGTAATTCCTCTAATAATTATGGAAATTCCTACAATAATTCTTATGGTAATTTTAATAAGATGCCCTCTGGTTTTGAAAATAGTGTGAAAGAATTTATGGTCTCTCAAAAAAAATTAATGCCTTGCTTGAAGACAAATTGCTTAAAGTTGATGATTTGGCTAGGAACGTTGATAGACTTTCTATTGAAGTTGATTCTTTGAAACTTAGATCTACTCCTACTAAGCATGATATCAATGAGTCTCTCAAAGCTATGAGAAGTTCCATTGACGAGTGCAAAGAAAGAATCGCTAGATTGCGTGCAAAGAAAGATTGCTATGTTAAAGCGTGTTTTTCTAGTTTCCATGAAAATAATGATGAAGATCTTAAAGTTATTGATGTGTCCCCTACTAGATCTTTGTTTTGCAATATGAATCTTAATAATGATGGGACTGGAGATGAGTCAACTTTCGTTGAAAGGCGTCCCAATAATACGGAGTTTTTAGATCTTGGTGCTAAATTTGGTAAAAATGGGATTGGAGAGGTCAAGACTTTAAATAGCATTGAACCCACTATCTTGGATTTCAAGGAATTTAATTATGATAATTGTTCTTTAGTAGATTGTATTTCCTTGTTGCAATCCATGTTGAATTCTCCTCATGCTTATAGTCAAAATAAAGCCTTTACCAAACATATCGTTGATGCCTTGATGCAATCTTTTGATGAAAAACTCAATTTGGAAGTTTCTATACCTAGAAAACTTAATGATGAGTGGGAACCTACTATAAAGATTAAAATTGAAGATCATGAGTGTTATGCTTTATGTGATTTGGGTGCTAGTGTTTCCACAATTCCGAAAACTTTATGTGATATTCTAGGTTTCCATGATCTTGATGATTGCTCTTTAAATTTGCACCTTGCGGATTCCACCATTAAAAAGCCAATGGGAAGAATCAATGATGTTCTCATTGTTGCATATAGAAATTTGGTGCCCGTAGATTTTATCGTTCTTGATATAGATTGCAATCTTTCTTGTCCTATTATTCTTGGTAGACCTTTCCTTAGAACAATTGGTGCGATTATTGATATGAAGGAAGAGAATATTAGATTCCAATTTCCATTAAGGAAAGGCATGAAGCACTTTCCAAGAAAGAAAATTAAATTACCTTATGAATCTATCATGCGAGCTACTTATGAATCAAGTGCCAAAGATGGCACTACTTAGATCTATCTTTGCTTTTATGCCTAGCTAGGGGCGTTAAATGATAGCGCTAGTTGGGAGGCAACCCAATTTTATTTGTGTTTTTTGTTTTTGTTCCTCTTTAGTAATAAATTTTGCATCTACCTTCTGTTTAGATGTGTTTCCATGTTTTATTTAGTGTTTGTGCCAAGTAGAACCTATAGGATAACCTATGGTGATAGTTAATTTGATTCTGCTGAAAAACAGAAACTTTGCACTCACGAGAACAATTTCAATAAATCACAGAAACGTGCTTTTGCGTTGATTCGTTTTGCTGTGGATCAATAGACAAATTTCCTAGGACGTCCTATTTTGGTAGGATTTTTGAACTTCCAGAAGTATTCGAAAGTTACAGATTTCTATAGACTGTTCTGTTTTTGACAGATTCTGCCTTTCGTGTGTTGTTTGCTTGTTTTGATGCATCTATGGCTAGTATGTAAGGGTATAAACCATAGAGAACTTGGAATACAGTAGTTTTAACACAAATATAAATAAATAATGAGTTCATTACAGTAGCTTATGTGGTGGTTTTCCTTTCTTTCACTAACGGAGCTTATGAGATTTCCTGTTGAGTTTTGTGTTGTGAAGTTTTCAAGTTTTGGGTAAAGATTTGATAGACTATGGAATAAGGAGTGGCAAGAGCCTAAGCTTGGGGATGACCCGGGAAGGCATCCCCTCTTTCGTCTTCGTTCATTGGTAACTTTACTTGGAGCTATATTTTTATTCGCCACATGATATGTGTTTTGCTTGGAGCGTCGTGTATGATATTAGTGTTTGCTTTTTAGTTTACCACAATCATCCTTCCTGTACACACCTTTTGGGAGAAGCCCACTTGATTTGAATTTATTAGAATACTCTATGTGCTTCGCTTATATCTTTTGAGCTAGATAATTTTTTGCTCTAGTGCTTGACTTATATCTTTTAGAGCACGGCGGTGGCTTAATTTTGAAGAAAATGTTGATCTCTCATGCTTCACTTATATTATTTTGAGAGTCTTTTAGAACAGCATGGTATTTGCTATGGTTATAAAATTGGTCCTAGAATGGTAGGCATCCAAGTTGGGTATAATAAAAACTATCATAGCAAGTGAATTGGATGCTATGATCAATTTGATACTTGATAATTGTTGTGAGATATGGAGGTAGTGATATTAGAGTCATGCTAGTTGATGTGATTATGAATTTAAAGAATGCTTGTGTTGAAGTTGGCAACTCCCGTAGCATGCACGTATAGTAAAAGTTGTGTGACAAATTTATTGCATGGGATGCTCTTTTGATCGCCTTCCCTTGTGTGGAGGTCGGGGGCGCGCGATGGTTAACTCCTACCAACCTCCCCCTAGGAGCATGCGCGTAGTGCTTGGTTTTTGATGACTTGTAGATTTTTGCAATAAGTATATGAGTTCTTTATGACTAATGTTGAGTCCATGGATTATACGCACTTTTATCTTTCTATCATTGTTAGCCTCTTCGGTACCGTGCATTGCCCTTTCTCACCTTGAGAGTTGGTGCAAACCTCGCCGGTGCATCCAAACCCCGTGATATGATACGCTCTATCACACATAAACCTCCTTATATCTTCCTCAAAACAGCCACCATACCTACCTATTTATGGCATTTCCATAGCCATTCCGAGATATATTGCCATGCAACTTTCCGCCGTTCCGTTTATCATCATGACATACATTACTATTGTCATATTGCCTTGCATGATCATGTAGTTGACATCGTATTTGTGGCAAAGCCACCATGCATAAATTTTCATACATGTCACTCTTGATTCATTGGCCATCCAAGTACACCATCGGAGGCATTCATATAGAGCCATATCTTGTTCTAGTTTCGAGTTGTAATTCATGAGTTGTAAATATATAGAAGTGTGATGATCATCATTATTAGAGCATTGTCCCTAAAGAAAAAAGGCCAAAAAAAGGAAAGGCCAAAGGAAAAAAAAGAAAGGCCAAAAAGAAAAAAAGAAAGGCCCAGAAAAAGAAGAAAAAAAGGGGGCAATGTTACTATCTCTTTTTCCACACTTGTGCTTCAAAGTAGCACCATGTTCTTCATATAGCAAGTCTCATATGTTGCCACTTTCATATACTAGTGGGAATTTTTCATTATAGAACATGGCTTGTATATTCCTATGATGGGCTTCCTCAAATGCCCTAGGTCTTCGCGAGCAAGCAAGTTGAATTCACACCCACTTAGTTTCTTTTATTGAGCTTTCATACTTTTATAGCTCTAGTGCATCCGTTGCATGGCAATCCCTACTCCTCATGTTGACATCAATTGATGGGCATCTCCATAGCCCATTGATTATCCTCGTCAATGTGAGACTTTCTCCTTTTTGTCTTCTCCACACAATCCCCACCATTATATTCTATTCCACCCATAGTGCTATATCCATGTCTCACGCTCATGTATTGCGTGAAAGTTGAAAAAAGTTTGAGATTGCTAAAGTATGAAACAATTGCTTGGCTGAAACCGGGGTTGTGCTTGATGGGAGTATTTTATGTGATGAAAATGAAGCATAGCCTAACTATATGATTTTGTAGGGATGAACTTTCTTTAGCCATGTTATTTTGATAAGACATGATTGCTTTGATTAGTATGCTTGAAGTATTACTATTTCTTATGTCAGTATGAACTTTTATTTTGAATCATTTGGATCTGAACATTCATGCCACAATAAAGAGAAAATACATTGATAATTATGCTAGGTAGCATTCCACATCAAAAATTCTGTTTTTATCATTTACCTACTCGAGGACGAGCAGGAATTAAGCTTGGGGATCCTTGATACGTCTCCAACGTATCTAGAATTTTTGATTGTTCCATGCTATTATATTACCTGTTTTGGATGTTTATGAGCTTTACTTTACACTTTTATATCATTTTTGGGACTAACCTACTAACCGGAGGCCCAACCCATATTGGTGTTTTTTTTTGCCTATTTCAGTGTTTCGAAGAAAAGGAATATCAAACGGAGTCCAAACAGAATGAAAGCTTTGGGAGCGTGATTTTTGGAATGAACGTGATCCATAGGATTTGGAGTGCAAGTCAAGAAGCTCCCGAGGCGACCATGAGGGTGGAGGGCGCCCCCTACTGGGTGCGCCCCTATCTTGTAGGCCCCTTGGGCGTCCACTGACGTACTTCTTCCTCCTATATATACCCATGTACCCCGAAACCATCAAAGGAGACCACGAAAAGCTATTTCCACCACCATAACCTTCTGTATCCGCAAGATCCCATCTTGGAGCCGTCGCCGGCGCTCCACCGGAGGGGGAATCCACCATGGAGGGCCTCTACATCAACTCCAAGGCCTCTCTGATGAGTTGTGAGTAGTTTACCACAGACCTTCGGGTCCATAGTTATTAGTTAGATGGCTTCTTCTCTCTCTTTGAATCTCAATACAAAGTTCTCCTTCCTCTTCTTGGAGATCTATTCGATGTAACTCTTTTTGCGGTGTGTTTGTCGAGATCCGATGAATTGTGGGTTTATGATCAAGTTTATCTATGAGAAATATTTGAATCTCCTCTGAATTCTTTTAGTATGATTAAGTTATCTTTGCAAGTCTCTTCGAATTATCGGTTTGGTTTGGCCTACTAGATTGATCTTTCTTGCAATGGGAGAAGTGCTCAGCTTTGGGTTCAATCTTGCGGTGTCCTTTCCCAGTGACAGCAGGGGAAGCAAGGCACATATTGTATTGTTGCCATCGAGGATAAAAAGATGGGGTTTATATCATATTGCATGAGTTTATCCCTCTACATCATGTCATCTTTCTTAATGCGATACTCTGTTCTTATGAACTTAATACTCTAGATGCATGCCGGATAGCGGTCGATTTGTGGAGTAATAGTAGTAGATGCAGGCATGAGTCGGTCTACTTGTCACAGACATGATGCCTATATACATGATCATGCCTATATAACCTCATAATTATTCGCTTTTCTATCAATTGCTCGACAGTAATTTGTTCACCCACCGTAATACTTATGCTATCTCAAGAGAAGCCACTAGTGAAACCTATGGTCCCCGGGTTTATCCTTTATCATATAAGCTTTCAATCTACCTTTATTTGCATCTTTACTTTTCCAATCTATATTGTAAAATACCAAAAATATATTTATCTTATCATATTATCTCTATCAGATCTCACTTTCGCAAGTGGTCATGAAGGGATTGACAACCCCTTTATCGCGTTGGTTGCGAGTTCTTTGTTTGTTTGTGTAGCTGCGTGGGACTTGTGAGGAGCCTCTTACTGGATTGATACCTTGGTTCTCAAAAACTAAGGGAAATACTTATGCTACTGTGCTGCATCACCCTTTCCTCTTCAAGGAAAACCAACGCAAGCTCAAGACGTAGCATGGTCCCACACACGTGTAAACTCTCGTCCCTCTTTTCATCAATCTCACAACCGCACACTCCTACCTCTATCTAGCTAGTAGCTCGGCCTCTTGCACCACCTCCTAGCTCCATTCTGTCTGTCTATCCGTCTCGCTGGGCCTTATTTGCCTCTAACAAATGGACGTACACCGACCAATCTCCCGCTATCATATAGCTAGCTAGGTCCTTATAACTCATTTTTCCCCAAGCGTCGATCGGTCTACCTCATTAGTTATGTCTCTCCCTTCCTCCGACAAATAACAATTGATCTATCGATCTAGTTAGGTTTGCTTACCAAACACATGGTTCCCCTTCATCATCCATGGATGCGTCCCGACAGATCTATCACGCACAGGCACACACAGAAACACATCCCCACTCTTATTGATAATATTTCATTTCCACCCTTAGTTTGCCTAGTAGGCCTCTCCCACCATCTTCGAGAAGCAACTCCATCACCCATCCAACACTCTACCCCTCTCCCTCCCCCCTCTCTCCTCTCTCTCTCTCTCTCTCTCTCTCTGTCCCATCCTATTTCCCGTCCTTCAGTTATGTATGAATGTTGACCGATCTCCCTCAAGACATAGCTGGGTCTCTCATTCTCAACACATATACGAGTCGTTCTACCTCTATAGTTAGGCCTCTGCCTCCCCCTCCCCCCCCCCCGTCCCACACACACACATCAATACATCGAACGCTCTAGTCATGTCTCCCTACCACACACAAACTTGACCTCTGCCCTCTGAGTTCCGGTAGGCCAGTCGCCCTATATCTTTGACTTGCACACACACACACACACACAATTTTGATGGCTCTCTTCATCGATCTCGCACCCACCCACTTGATCCTCTCTTCGACTCTATCTATATCTATGACCCCTCCCTCTCTTCTCGTGGATCTCTCGACCCTCTATATATGATATGGATAGGCCTCCATTTGACACACATTGCATGCAAAATTTTGTTTGACATGTCATCGACACATATTCCCACAAATACATTTCACGAAAACAACCCCCCCTAAACAAAAAAGACTCATGAACGCACACGCCATCTTTCTAGGTTTGTATCTCTCTCACACCCACCCACGTAGGTAGGGGACGTGCACGAAGAGAAGAGGTGCACACATGGCGCACGTACTCCCGGTTTCTTTCCCAACCACACCCGCACGGGTACACGTGGAGCTCATTTCTGTATGAAAAGGCAGCCCACGTGGTAATTTGACACGTGTACTGGTTGTCCACTTGATGGAGGGAGGATCGTCTACCATGGGTGAACAAAAAAATTGCGACTTGACGCGTTATGTTAAAAAACAGGCAAACCATGTGGGGCCTACCTAAGAGGCAAGGCTCTATACACTGGAGTACTTTTGATGTGTCCTGTCAACTCGTAGAATGAGGAGAAGCTTGCTTAGTATGCTGTCTCCCCCGCCCACGGGCGCGGTGGCTCGCAGGATGAGGTGAAGCTTGCTTACTAGTAGTAGTGTATGCCTTACGCCCGCTCCCTCGCGCACGCGCGCGATGGCTCGCAGGATGAGGAGAATTTTTTACTACTCCCTCCGTTTACTCCTCATCCCTACCTTGGTTAGAGAGATTATCATATTGTTTGGAATATATATGTCCTTGAGTAGATTTCAATATGAACTACTAGTACATACTCCAAAGACTGATGTATATAGACGTATTTTAGAGTGTAGATTCACTCATTTTGCTTCATATGTAGTCCATATTGAAACAGACGTAATAGTACGCACTCTCCCTCGCCCCTTGACCCTCACCCCGACGTGCAACAATTCATTCAGTCTCTAATAGCCAGAACGATATATACTGCAGTACCATTATTGCTCGACTTCCCAAAGAGGTGAAGAGCCAATCGCAAGGTTAATATTTTGGAGATGCCAAGCGCAAGATTTATAGGAGAACGAGTAGTAGGTGCCGCGTCATTTAGAAATAAAGTTTTTTTCTTCAGTGGCATCTACGCAATATAATAGGTTCATATGGAGAGAAAAGGAAACCGCTCCACTATATACATAGTCAGGACGGGCCAGCCTACACGGTTGCTTGCTCGGCTTGCTCTCTTCACACTCTCTCGCACAAAACGACTGTGGCCACATCTCTAACATCCCAGCGGATCACGTCCGCTAGGGGGAAGGGGTGGATACTTAGTGTAGATGTGGTCGCCGTCGCCCATGACGAAAACCCACTGTTGGCACGTCCCGATCAGGGGTCCCCGCCGTTCTCTATCACAAAGCCAGTGAGGTAGCCTTCGTCCCTTGCTCACTGCCGCGATGTGGGTAGTTGCCGCCTCCTGCCGCCCTCCTCAAGGTTGAGCTACGTCCCGACATCCCTCAGGTACAACTCCCTGTACAGCCAGCTTGCACCAGTGCTCCAGCTGCCCACATCACTCCATGTGGATACTTTTCTACTTCTTTGCCCCGCACATACCTCTACTGGCTTCTACATACTATATTTGTGATGAGTTTATGTCTCATCAACTAGTCCTAGTAATCTTATTCTAATCACACTCTTCTTCAATTTCTTTGCCATAGGGATGCTCATCTCGATTTTTGTGAAACTGCACAAAATGATCTGATGGTCAAAGGGTTGCAAACTTCATTTCTTGGGAAGCTCCGACGTTGCCACCAAATTAAAGCCTGGTTAGGGTTTATGGTTCAAGGGCTATGGACTGCATGGATTGTTTTTTTCTTTAGCTATCTCTGGTCCAAAATAAGTGTCAACTTTAGTAGTAGTACAACTTTGTACTAAAGTTTGCATAAAGTTGAGACACTTATTTTGGAACGGAGGGAGTACATATTGGCTATGATCTGTCAATCATTGAGATGCAATAGCATGCATGTTAGTCTCCTTTGTATTTGATGAAATGTTGCAATGGGCAACCTTGGAGGCAAGATACATGTAACAGAAGCTGGAAGCTTCATAGCATTGTATAAATTTATCTCGCTGACAAATTACAGTATGTACTATACTAGTACTATGTAAAGAGTTAGGTGTCATACACGGTGTCCAGAAAATATGGTGATAGTGTGAGGTGGGCCATGTAATCACTGAGCCTGCATGTTTTCACTGCTCTTGCACTCCTCTGCTGTAAGAATGGAGAAAATTGTAATCTAGTGGTACCTCCTTTCGCCTAAAGCGTGGGACATCCAGCAGTCCTACCACCTCAGTAATAATGACCAATGAGCTGTCAAATCACATAGACCCAACAGTAAGTTGGACGGACGAAGCAAACATCACTCTTGAACCCACTTCTCCCAACACAGGCGCCCGTGAGAGGTCGCGTCTGCTCTGCCCAGGCATGAATGCGGCACCGATTCTTTGGAGCAGTGCTAACCGTTTTGGGCGGGAAGCGTGCGCGGGCGATGGAGGGGCTTTCGGTGGGCCAGGCTGGTCAGGAGCGGGCGTGGCAGTTGTCCGCATGTCCCTACCGGACGCCCGAAAATGAGAGGATGCACCGACTCTCGTGGCTAAAATCGTACACTACACACCATCTCTCTGTAGGAGTAGGTCGATCTATCACTCTCTCTAACACACACATGATGTTAAACACACACACACACACCCACACACACCCACACACACACATACACAGGTTCATAGAATAGGAAAATCGTGCGAGTGCGAAGCCACAAGAAGTGAGATACAAATGGAGTACGTACAAGAAGAGAAGAGGTGATGAATATTCCATCAAACTTGGACTAAGGAGTAGTACTCCCTCCATCTAGGTGTTAAGTCATCCTACGGAAATCAGATATTCCCAAAATGTTTAGGCGTCGTCCATTAACTTTGCATCTCAATCCCCTCCTAGCCTCGTTGCTAGCGAGTGTTGTTACTTAGGGAGCGTTTGGATCCTTAGCAAGAACAGCTTATAGCCTAGCCGGGCAAGGTTAGACGTTTGGAACTGTTAAAATATGTTAGCTTTTGTGGGCCAGCTAGCTTGGGTGGGCTAGAAAAACCTTGCTAGCTCAGGAGAGCCAGATCGGCTCACTTTCGACGGCAAACTTCGCGTAGTAGTAACATAGACTAGTAACATATGCATGTTACTAGTCCAAGTTACCACCATGACCAGCCTAAGCAATGTAACCAAACGCTCCTTACTCTGCCTTGTTATCTCCCCCGGAAACTCAATGCATGGAGCGCAACTATGCGTTGATCAGTCAAGAAATCAAAGTCGGCTTGCATGCGAGTTAATACGTGGCCCTGCATGGTAGCTAAAATGGCATCTCTTAGTTGTTTGGATTAATTGTTTCATTTAGAGAGAGAAATCAGGGCTTTAATTGGAGGAAGGACCGGTCAAGTTTATCCTTCTCCTCCAATTTTCTTGCACCTTGGTCCCGCTGCAACTTCTAACGTGACTTATTACACCTAGACGGAGGTTGTAGTATGAGATACTATGGCACACTGCCTTAGGTCGAATACAAGTGCCCAAAATTGTCTGCATGTTATAATAAGGATTCACTTAAAATAGTACGTGAGTGAACAGAGGGATCAATTGGACAGTGTTCATGAGCAGTAGCGAGATGTGTGAGGTAAGATACACCGCTGGCACTTTTAATTTTTCTTATTAATTCGTTTGTTTCACCCTCTAACTGGTGGGACCCAACGTACTACGTGGAGAGAGGTAAGGTGACTAAGGCTGCATTATTTCTGCACCACTGTGGATAGTCTTACCACCAAAGCCACATGACACGATTATGATTTAAATCCCAATGACTCCCATGCGAAAAACACGGCATGCTTGTCACATGAATGCAGGAATGTATAAAAGTTTATTTTCCTCTCGTTGAACATAATGGTAGGGTTGTGTAGCTGGTTAGCATGTTCGCTCTTCAAACTTGAGGTCTCGGGTTCGATAACTACACTTGAGCATAATTCGTGCCAGGAGGATTCTTTGACTGGTCAAAATGGATGGATACGGAGCTATACAATCTTGTAGTGACTGTATAATCACCTCATCACGTATAAGTTGTAGCCTCGGCACTTGTTTTTTTCCACTCTCTCTCCAGTATATATATATACACGCTCGAGTCTCAACGCTTGTAGTTGCTCTCTTCACACTCTCTCACCCTATCCAGATCTAAACAAGACTTTGTTGGCCTCTCTCTCTCTCCCCTCACTGCTGGTCAAAGAGCCGGCAGGATCCGTCCGTCGGGAAGGGAAGGAGGCTTAACGCTGTCACCGTCGGCGAGGGAGGGAATCCACTACCGGCACAGCTGTTCAGTTTCACCCAGCGGCAGCGCGGGAGGGCCTCCGACCCCTTCTTCTTTGCTGCCGTACATAGTGTGGGCCGAACGGCCTCCAGTCGCCCACGAAACCACACCCCAAGAACCTTAAGGTATAATTTACTTATTCCACATGCATTGCTCTAGCTGCATGTGGGCTTTTTTCTGCTTTTGCACTCGAATCTAGGTGTTGGATTAACAGGAAAGTAGTGGGGAAAGTTGTATAGCATGAATCTAGGACGTGGTTCAAAGAGGAAAGGAATGGGGGAAAGTAGTGGGGAAAGTTGTATAGCATGAATCTAGGACGTGGTTCAAAGAGGAAAGGAATGGGGGAAAGTAGTGGGGAAAATTGTATAGCATGAATCTAGGATGTGGTTCTAAAAGGAAAGCAAGGGGGGAAAGTAGTGGGGAAAGCTGTATCGCATGAATCTAAGACGTTGTTCAAAGAGGAAAGGAATGGGGGAAAGTAGTGGGGAAAGTTGTATAGCATAAATCTAGGACGTGGTTCAAAGAGGAAAGGAAAGGGGGGAAAGTACTAGTACAGACTGGCTATCCAACACCTACGTTGGTCGAAAAGGGAAAACAATGACAAACACAGTATGCACATCTGTAACGAACTGATCTTTTGTTTTAGGGGACAAGGCTGTAGAGTTTGAGCAGGACTAGATTTGATGTACTCACATAGGGAAAGGTGTTTAAAGATAACAAAACTGGGACCAACACAAATATTCTCCTTGGTTGTTTGTTCTTTGTTGCAATAGACTATGCATCACCCCAGTACATCGGTAGATCCACATGGTGCTGGTGCGTCCATTGTCCCGTGCAACTCTTTAGCTGTTGTTAATCTAAGGCCCTGTTTGGTTAAAAACTCCCTAGTCCCTACCTGCTTGGTTCTAGAGACTAAACATGGACTAGAGGTTATTAAATGACATGCTAAAAGACCATGTTACCCCTAGTAATGAACTAATAAAGACAAGGTGCGATGTGGGGCAGGGGCAACTATTGGAAAAAGTCCCAAAAAGACTCTCCCTTGGGATCTTCTTTCTTTAGTCCCAAATGCCCACTTTTAGTCCCTAAAAGTCCCTCCTGTTTGGTTTAGATGGGACTGACACGAAGTCTTTTTAGTCCCTACACCAAAATGTCCCTGTAAACAAACACCTCTAATAATGCCGCTGGAAAATTGATGCAATGCCACAGTTAAAAGAAAATTACATGTTTAACAAATTTTATTGTTAATATAATTTGTCTGTTAATATTAATCAATGCCACCGTTTGAGAAATGCTACTGTCTTGCTTTCTTTCCCATTTAGATAAGTTAGATGCTTCTTTTTGTTGGCTTCTGTGTCATCCACCGTTATTGACCACTAGTTGTTTCCTTTGCACCTCTGTGTAAACAGGGTTATCTACTTCACCTCGTTGCCATTGTGACCTTTTGTTGCACTGCACAAAACACTTTTGTTTTATGAGTGTTTTGTGCAGTTCAACCAAAATGTCACACCGACAACGTTGCTTGACTGCTTGATCTTAGTGGAACTGCACAAGAGGAGATCTTACTTCCTATCCGTGTTGGCAAATTTGGTTCAGATCTTCTTCTTGTGAGTTGTTTGAATTCCGCGCCATGAGAGGTCAGTAATAGCCTTCTTTCACATGATTCTGCAGTGTGCTTTCATATGTTGTGCTACTTGTACAGTATTGTTGCTTGATTTTAGTGAACTGCACAAATGGAGACAAGACTTCTAATCTGTATGTGCACTGTAATATCCCATTGAGGTTAGATAAGGATATTTCACAACCGTTGGCCTATATTTTGCCACTTCCATCAGAAAATTAATGTCATTGTTTAGTGCTATACTTGTGCTCCCTAATTAACATGCCAAATCTTACATTGAAGGCGAAGCTTGTCTGTTATTGAACCAAGTGATGAAGGGGAAGAACAAGCGGTAGAAAAACAAAAATCAACTCCCGGTGCTGTAATGAAGCACTGGAACTTTGTTGACACAAGTAATGATATAGTTTTGCATCATAATTTATTGCTATGGCTGGAACGTGCAATTGTTTTGCCACTGATTTGATGCCACTCTTAATGTAATACGTAATTATCTCTACTTGTGCAAACTGGGATCTTCTTTGAAGATACCATATATTTTAGTGGAACTGCACAAGAAGATGTTGGTAACATTAAACTAATCGAGGAGTATATAGTAAGCATGGCCACCATAGTAGATAGCAACAGATGGTTCCAGAGAAGTGCTTCATCTGTATGCTCTACACAATAAGCCTCCTGACAAAGGTTGGTACTCGCCCACGGATTTCATCCATATGATTGAGCTTTGTCATCTCTATTGGTGTTGTGCTACTGTTTAGATACTGTCATGAAAAAGTGTCATTGTCCTTGAGAAGTGCTTCATCTGTGTTGTTTTAAATATTTCCTTTCCTTTTTTTGAGCAAACAGGGATGCTAGCATTTATGTTGTCTTCTTGTCTTTGCACAACAGGATCATCCTCCTCTAAAGAAGAATATGGAGTACGTGAAGTGACTAGTTCCGATTATGCCAGGATGAAGAAGCCCTGCCTTCTCATCAGAAGGAGCAGTTGAAGGATGGTTACATTACTCCCCACAAGACCAAACTAACTTCAGCTCAGAAGGACTGACAAATCTCCATTTTCTTGTTGTGATGCGCAAGTACAATGTTGTTCTAGGATTCTTTCCGGTGAGTTCCATTTTTCTAAAAGTGTGCTCTACGTGGACCATGTAGGTGCCTGTTTAAACTATCAATTCATAGTAAAGTTTTCTTTATACTAATCACTTTTTTTGTATTTGTGCAAAAAGGGTGCTCAGCTTGATTTCAATGGGAACTGCACAAAATGTTCATGAATACATTGAATCATTCATTTCCACCACGAGAAAGGAGGTGCCGATAAGTTCAAGGCGTTGCAACATATAAGGGCGAAATCATACAAGCTACACGCAAATTTGGTTGATTTTGGTGGAATTGCACAAAAATAACAACTGGTTTATTTAGCACGAGGTGCCATGTCATTGTCCGATCTGATGGCAAACCCTGCCCATTCCACAATCGTAGGCATTTGATATTTTGGAATGGGACAACCTTGTCAAATTTTGCTCATTGATGTTAGCAAGAAGACATGCGTTTGATATTTTCGAATGGGACGCCCTTTGCTGTGAGCAGCGTCGATCAATTTTTATTTATTCTTTAGTTGTGAAGTAAATATTGGCTCTGGCATGTGAATCGCTGAGATTCTCTATGAATTGCCAGGCCTCTGTGTTTGATTGTAATGTACAGGAACGCTAAAAAACTGCTCAAACTCTTTGTACTCCTTCTATTCCTTTTTACTTTGCACATTGTGAAAGTGCATACTTTTTTCTATAAGATTGGTCAAAGTAGAGATACTTTGACTGCAGACAAAACTTGTATGCAGACTAGGAAGAAGCGGAGGGAGTACATGTGAAACTGCTGCAAACAAGGTGATCACCCTAGGAATAATGCTAGTACGCATTGTTTTGCATGTTCATCCAATGCCAGTGATACAAGAATTCGAACTAATCGAAATAAATTCATTCATACATGGTCGGATTTCATATAAACATGTTGGATTTCATTACATTTCATACATTCTTCAACTAAAAAGGGGTGCGCTGGAGGTACAAGAGTAGGGCCTCCGCCTCGGAGCCGGCGGGGCGGGGCCTCGGCGGAGCCGGCGATGTCTTCTGTCTCATTGCCGGCGGGACGGCGCCTCGGTGGAGCGGGGGAAATCCTCCCCCTCATTGCCGGCAGGGTGGGGCCTCGGCTGAGCCGACGATGTCCTCTGCCTCGTTGTTGGCGGGGCGGGGCCTCGGTGGAGCCGACGATGTCCTCTGCCTCGTTGTTGGCACCGCGGGGCCTCGGCGGAGTAGGGCCTCGTCGACGCCAGCAGAGCGGGGACTCATCGTAGCCGGCATTGTCCTCTGCCTCGTCCTTGGTCTCGCCAAACAGCGCCTCGCTCGCTTCATCGGCCTCTTTGTAGGCGGTCGTAGCCTCCGCCACCCGCATTTGGTACCGCCAGCACTCGAGGCAGCCCTCGCGGGCGGAGTGGTATGATTCGAGCAGCGCCTCCTGTTCCGCTCGCTCCGTGGCGATCCGCTCCTCCACCTGCAGGTGCTCCTGGAGGAGATGGTGGTTGTAAGCGGCATCGGCCTGCGCCTCCCGAAACTGCTCCTCACACTTCTGCCTCACCGTGTCCATGTATTGGGCATGGGCCTCGCCGATGGTCATGGTGCAATGCACCGGCGAGGATGGCGCGGAGGAGGGGGTTGGCACCGGATTGTTGACTACCATGTTCTCCATTGGGACGTCATCGTCCTACGGCTGCCTGCCGGACGGCCAATCGGTAGCAATGGCTGCCATCTCCTTGTGGTCCGTTGTCCGCCCGTCCCGAAGAGCGCTGGAGCGCAAGGAAGCCATGGCGGGTAGTAGTGGTGTGGACAGGAGAAAGGGAACATATGCGGATGACTGCGGGTATGGCCAGCGCAGCAGTTTATATACCAATGGTGGGAGGCGGAGGGATGGACGTTTGCCATCGGAGTAGCCGCCTCGACAACCATGTATCATTAATGTGGGCAGCAGACGGATGGACGGACGTCACTTGTGTCATTTGAAGGCGGAGCAATCACCTGCACTAGGAAGCGGTGCGGGCGGCGCCGACCGTTTCAGACGGAAAGTGCGCGTGGGCGAGGGAGGCCGTCTGGGTGGGCCAGGGCAGTCAGACTCGTGCTTGGCAGCGGGTCAGTCCACCAGCCGGACATGCTGGCTCACCAGCAAGCTCGCCGAGCTGAGCGATGATAATCAGACGATGGACGTAGCTTCCGATCAGTAGCCGGCGCCACTGTCCAAGCCAGTTCATGCCGTGTTCACCATAGAGCAGGTGCGGCCGCACTTCGACGCCCTAATGGCGGAAGAGCTACCAGCACAGGAGGACCTGTGCTGCAACCTCCGTCTCCTCAATGAGCACCGGTGAAGAAGCGAACGACAATGCCGTCGCAGACATCTGGCCCTATGATCCTGGCTTCCCGAATGAGCAGCGGGCGCTTTATCAGACCATCCGTAGGGCCCGCGAGGCCCTCTTCGTCGTCCTTCAAGTTGTTGCGCTCGCCGTGGCGCCACCATCTCGTGTTGTCAACATGGTCACCGGACATTAGGAACGAGGAGATGACTTTACTTGGAGAGGATGACAGTGGGGACCCACCAGGGCCATAGCCGCACGTACGCAAGTGCCTCCTTATTACATAAAACTATAAAAAATTGCTTCCTCCTGGTTTCCTGACATCATGGTCCCACACCATTGTCAATCTATGTAGTCAATAAACGAGAGAATTGCACAAGGAGCGGCCGACAGCTGGGACCAAGCAGCTCAAGCAGTATTTGTGTTTTTGATGTGTGAGCACTGCAGAGTTTTTTCTTTGAGGGTTTGCAGAGTTTTTCTTGAGCGATGTTTTCGTTGTTGTTCAGAGAGAGAGAGCAGGGTATTAACTGGGCGGGCTATGGCCCATCTAGCCAAGGCCAGATATCCAGCCAAGATATTATTTTTTTAAGCTGAAAATGGCTAGCCCAGCTATACCTTTTTAGGAATACCCAGGCAAGGTCAAGTTGTTATTCTCCGCCCCGCTGGGCTGTAAATCTTTCCTAGGAGGGATGCATTAGGCTTAACAAGAAAATGGGCTTTAAGAAATAATAAATAAGATGTAATTATAAAAATTGGGTAGTAACTATAAAAAATGCACCAAACACATAATTACTTTATAAAATATTATTTTTGGATATTGAAAATTTTAATTTCATTAATTGTTGCGCGCGCAATGTTTCGTTGGTTTTTTACGTAATATAAATTTATATTGAAATTGTATTTAATCTGACTAGAAATTTCGAGATAAAAATATTTCAGATCCCATCAAAATGTGGGAAATTTTATTGAATTCTGGTTTGAACGGTTGGTTGAAATTATTAATCGTTGTCCTAGCTAGAAAATGGGATGTACTTTACAAACTGTAAATGGGTTGTAGTAAATTCCATTAGAATTCAAAAATGGGCTGCACATTCTTACAAATCTCAAATGGGCTATAAGTTCTCTACCACACACTTGTGGCCTTACTAAGTTGAAGCGTCCCCTAAAAAAAGTTGACGCGTATGCAAGGCTTTGTTAACTTATAGTCAACACACGGTTCTAGCAGCAGTGGCCATTAGATGTCCATCCAACGGATGCCGTGCTTCTTCTTCAATCTTGGATATTCTAGCTTCACCCGGCCAAAAAATGACTCCTCCCCCTGACATTTGGGGCGTACCATTTTGGAAGCTGACCTGTGGGCCTACTAAGTTGACGCGTACCAAGGGCTTTGTCAACTTAGTCAATATAAATGATTCTAGCTGCAGTGATCGTACGATGTCCATGCAACGGCCGTCGTGCTTATTCAACCTCTGGTCTTCTTGCTCCAGCCGCCCAAAGCAGCGCCAGTCATGCCGCCTGCTCCTGCCTCTCGTGGCCAGCTGTGCTGCCATGGAGGCCTCACCGCCCCCTACTACTCCCACCGCTGGCCAGGCCATACCTCCACTCACCCACACCCCCTGTTATTCTCCGTCGACGACAGCCTCACACCACAGCCGGACCCGTGAACCCTCGTACTTCTCTCTGCATGGGCATCCACTACCGCGTCTTCCACGGCTCCACGTCGTCCCCTTCCTAGGCCTCGCCTCGTCCACCGCCTTGATGCTCTCGGTGTAGCGTGGTCAATGTGGTCAACGACCGACTTCCATCGAAAGAGTACTGTATGTGGAGAGGCTGACAGCTGGATCCACGGCCGCAACAAGGAAGTGCCTCCTTATTACACGGAAAATAATGATTCCTCCACCTGACAACAGGGACCCACCAGACGGGCCACCATATTTCATGAAAAACACGTTTCCCCCTGACTGCTGGGACCTACCAGCTACATCTTTGCATGTAAGAAAGTGCGTCCATATTATGGGCAAAAAATGATTCGCCCCCTGACTGATGGGACCCACCAGCTACATCTTCGCATGCAATGAAGTGCCTGACAGTCAGGACCCACCTGGTCAAAGCGTGCGTAGCGTTGTCATTCTGGTCGCGAACATGTACGTACATACTGGTTGATGTAGAGGCGCACGCGTGTCATAGTAGAGGCGCGCATGTGTCGTAGTAGAGGTGCACATGTGTCGTAGTAGAGGCGCACATGTAGCATGTACACGTACGTACAACGGCCAAGGTGCAAGAAAGAAAATACAGCCACGTACATACATACGGGCGGGGTCTCAAACGCCTACTCGCGCATACGTATGGCCAGGGCTCGTGTACATCGCTGGGTCGAAACGGAGAAACTGCGTCATCGTCGTGTTCATGGGGAGGCAACGAAATGCGTCGTGTTCATCGGGAGGCAACGGAACGCGTGGGAGCCAACCGGCTTGGATGGAACAGCCGATGAAAACAAGGCCTGGCGTACCATAGAACGGAGGAAACAACCTTGTGTTCGACTGGCCATGTTCGAAACGGGATCATGTTCATCGGGAGGGGTCTGGCGTACCGCAAAACGGAGGAAACAGACTTATGTTAGACCTCCTACGGTCGAAACAGGGTCATGTTGATCGGGAGGGGTGTGGCGTACTGCAAAATGGAGGAAACAGACTTGTATTGGAGCGCTATGGTCGAAACAGGGGTCCTGTTTATCGGAGGGGTGTGGAGTACCGCAAAACGGGACTCCATGGGATACTGTTCATCTCCACCGTCGACCTCCTCGAACCTCCACGGGCTACTGTTCATCCACTGTCGACCTCCTCTAGCCTCCACCTGTGACTGTTCATCCACAGGCTCCTGTTCATCTAACCCCACCGCGCGCTACTCCACCGGCTACTGTTCAACCAGCCCTCTCCACGAGCTCCTGTTCAACCACCCCTCCACGGGCTACTTTTCAACCCAGCCCTCCACCGGCTACTGTCCAACCAGCCCTCCACGGGGTCCTGTTCATCCAGCCCTCCACGGGGTCCTGTTCATCCACGCCCAACCGGCTCGAACGATCGGGGTCATGTTCATCCAGCGGCAACACCATGGGGTCCTGTTCATCCAACCCCCACCGGGAACTGTTCATCCAACCCCCCAGCAACGCTCACTGTTCATCTAGAGGCAGCATCGATCGGCTTCAGTTAGCAGCAGTAGCGAAGGAATCGCTCGATCGCTCGGGTTCAATAACGCATAGCCTGCAGTGCAATCGCTCGGGTTCAGTTAGGCGATGCCTCGCTTGGGTTCAGTTAGAGCCCAACGCCTCGCACAAACTCGCGTACGGTACGAGAGAAACTCGCATTGCTCGGCCCTCGACCACCCACCGTAACCGGGAACTCCCCGATATTTTCCTCGCCCTCGCGTCTACCACGGTTTTTTTCGTCATGGATGACACAAAGAATGTCATGCAACTGTGTCTCCAGCCCGCCCAGGACGAAAAGCCAATTTTATGTCATGAGTTTTTGTCATAGAAGTAGGAGCCCACCACATATATGATGATGCCAAGTTTTGTCACAATTATCGTCATAGTAGTGTCATAAGTATGACAGAAAAAAATTTGGTTCGGCCCAAAATATCACGGATGTGTCTTTTTTTTGTAGTGTCGTGGGTGTGCTCCCGGACGCCTCCAGACGAAGCAGACTCTTTGGCCACATCTTGCAATCGCCAAGACACCGCGGGGTCTCGTCGTCATCTCCCCTTAGTACCGGAGGAACCAAATTCTCATGGCCCGGTTTGACACTGGCCACAGAAACCTTGAAGACGTCAGGGGCGATCGGTCGGCTGTGGAACAATTGTTCCTTCGGCTTCATTATCATCGCCTTCCCCACGTCCACCTTCTAGCCGTTGATGTTGTACAATATGGTGCAGGGGGCGTCGACCTGCAAAGACATGTCTATGATGTGAGACATCCAAAAAGCAATGGAAACGGGAGATTATACATTTATTGAAGAGGGCTGATGTGACAGGTACCATGAGGGCGTCGAGCTCAGCCAAAGACGAAGCACCGCCGAGCACGCCCGAGACGAAGGACGGGCTGCTATGAGTAGGTGTGGGAACCGGTGCAGGAGTAGGTGCTGGCGCAGGTGCTGGTGCTGGCGCAGGTGCTGGTGCAACGCTAGTCGAGTTGCTCCCGAAGAAGTCGGCAAGGGGAAAGTCTGCTGCATCTTTTTCTGGATTTCGCCTGCTCCAACCGACGATAGTCGGAACCAATACTGGCAGCTCCCGTTTTACGGCAGCTACCATTGTTGTGACTATCTTAGCTGAATTCTTCTCAACTACAATCTCAACCTTCTTGTCGATGTTTTCTTCAGTTAACCTCTGTCTTTCCTTTCTCTCCTCCATGGTCTCACCGTAGAACTTCTTCCACGTGGCGCTGTCTCTAACACCGTGCACGCGTACATATGATGGCCGACTGTCCACCGGGAGATGTTTCAATATGTGCAACGCCCGTTTGAATGGGGTGTCCCACTTGGGCCTCGCCAATGCCTCAGACGGTGAGTCGCTTTCGGCCGCAATCATGTGCTGCTCTCTCTGCAAAAGGAACATCGTTTACAAATATGACTAAACGTGAAGTCAAATTGATCAGAAACTAAAATTACCAGGAGTCTCATGAACTCCGTCGTGACTGGGTCCGTCTCGAACACCTTCTTGACTGGGTCCCAACGGTACCGGGCCCTAAGGACGTCACGCTCCTGTGGGATGGTGAAATCCTCCAAGGGGACTGGGATGCCCAGACTTCCACGTTCCGCGTCCTCCTTGTCCCATATGGATCTCTTCCCCACGTAACCACGGCTTCCGAGGTGGTGGCGCCCCATGTTCCTCTTTTGAAGCCCCTTCATGTACTTTGACTTTTCTTTGGCATCTTCGACATCGTAAGCTGCCTTGAATATTTGAAACTGCTCTTCCGTGATTGTCGGATTATCCTTTACAATCTCGAAGAAGGGTTCCTTTTTGTTGATGATCCTTGCTTTCACCCTTACTTTCCTGGCGGCCAACGCATCGCTAAACTTGGTCATGGCGCGTTTGTTTATCTTCTTCATTGCCGGGTCTTTCTGTGGATCGGGATATTGTATTTCATCTTGGCCCGGGAACAAGAATATCTGGTGTAGTAGGGTAGGAAGGAGTACTTCATATTTGGTATCTTCTTTAGTTTCTCATCATTGATGGTGGCGCACGCCCATATGATGCAGCCTATTTGATTTTCGTAGCAGGAGCGTGCTTCCTGAGAAAGTTTTGGCTCAAAATTCCCGTCGTCCACCTCCGTGACCACTTGTCTAGTAGTTAGGAGATGGTTTGGGCATCGACATCTCCTCTTCAGTTTCAGTTCCATGGCTTTGCCAATCTCGGTGCTGGTCTCGACGCCGGTCTCGGTGCCAGCCTGGGTCTCAATGCCAGCCTCGGCGCAAGTATTGATGTCGGTCTTGAATGTGACAGGCGGTGGCCCAGCAACAACAATTATTGATCATTGGCAAGGCTCAAATATTCGTCTGCCGCCAGGTAGATGTCGTCGCAATCACCAGAACCTTGTCCTTCATCGTTGCTAGCCATGTTTCCTACGGTTAAATCTAGTCAATTAATTCTAGACCTAATAAAATGAATCATGACATAAAAGGCCTATGTTTTGTAGGAAGGTTGATTCCTTCCCGGTGCGGCAAATCCCGGGCACTCGATATGTCCTAGTTGTAGCACAAGTCATCCCAAAATTCACGGAAAATTTCGGCATGACCTTTGCTAAAAAGTGGACAAATTGGGCACCTAAAATTTGCCGGAATGGAAATTAATTAACATTCCGGCAACACATAGGTCCGCTTCATTCCCTGGAAAAACAAAAGGCCACTTGGGCACAATCAAGGAATTTTCATATATCATGACCACTTGAATGTTTCACACTTCAAGAAAATCTACACAAATTTCAAATTATGAACCCTAAAACTCAATTCAAATTATGTCCTACTGCCCTAACCCTATTGCCCTAATACTTAAGCATCTACAAGTACAAACTAATTAGATGAACCCTAGCTAACTACTTAAGCATCTACAACTACTTAAGCACCCATTGATGAACCCTAGGAATTATACAACTACTTAAGCATACATTGGGTGCAGAACAACTATATAAGTACTTAAGCAGCATTATATACAACCCTATAATATATTTAGTTAACTACTTAAGCATATACAAGTTTGTCCTAAAAATAATATCTAGTTAAGTACTTAAGCATATACAAATTTGTCCTAAAAATTTAGTTAATTACTAATTTCATCCATTTAGGTCATTCATTTAACTTCACCTAATTAACCTAGTAAAACCCTATTTACCTAACTAAAAAACATCAAACTAACATCTACTAGTACCACTACTGCCCTAAGCTAATTTACATGTACTTAGTTACCTAACCTAGTTAGTTAGCCAAATTAACCTAAATTAACATCTACTTAGTTACCTAACATAATTAACATCTACTTAGTTACCTAACCTACTTCCCTAACTAAAAAACACTACAACCCTAACCTAATTAACATCTTCCTTGTTACCTAACCTAGTTAGTTAACCAAACATCTAAAAACATCTAATTAACCTAGTTAGTAAACCAAATTAACCTAACTAGTTCACTTAGTTACCTAACCTAGTTAGTTTACCTAAATTAACCTACCTAGTCCACTCAGTTAACCTAATGAACTAAATTCACCTAAGTTAATTAACCTAGAGGGAGGGGTGTGAGGCTTATAGAGAGGATGGACGAAGAGGGAGCAGGGGTGGCAAGGAGCGGACGAGGGTAGCAGGGGCGACGAGGGAGCACGGGCGGCGAGGAGCGGACGAGGGTGACTCCGCGGGCGTGCGGCTCCGGCAGCGGCCATGGCGTGCAACTCTGGTGGCGGCGATGGCGGTGACGGAGGCAGGGCCATGAGGGAGCGCAGGCGCGGCGAGGGAGAGGTTGGGGATCTGGCGAGAAGATTGGGGAATTAGGGGAAGGAGGGACGCCCGCGAAGCGGTAAGTCAAACATAGTAGTAGCGGTTTTACAAAACACGCGCTATAGCTACTTAGCTATAGCGTTTTCGGCAGAAACGCGCTACGGCTATAGATAAGTTAGTTATAGCACGTGTTGGGGGAACACGCTATAGCTAAAATAGCTACAACGCTTTCGTAGAAATGTGCTGCTACTATTGCTTTCATTTTTTCTTTTTCTTTAATTTTCCTTTCTTTTCCTTTTGTTAATTGCAGCAGTGTCGCCCTAAAATGCAGTGCTACTATTTTGTTAGCAGTAGCGCGGTCCTTAGAAGCATGCAACTACTATACCAAGCCTTGCAGCAACCGTTCTAGTCATCGTAGTAGCAGCGCGTTATGTGGTGAACGCGCTACTGCTATCTTTATGGTAGTAGTGCGCTGCCCTGACACTCGCTACTTCTATGTAGCAGTAGCGCTTCACTTTAACAAGAGCTACTGATAAGTGTCTGTGTATAACCTTTTCCCTAGTAGTGGTGGTGCATCGTTGTCACTATCCTTGAGGACGATGATGCCACCCTCGTGGCGGCTGCAGCGATGAGTGGCGAACTCCTCGAGGGCGCGACACTGGCGCTCCGTCTCCAGCCGAACATAGTCCTCGCGTGCCCACTTGATGCCGGCCTCATCACCGGCGGCCATGTCATCATGCTCTCTCTTCACGGCTACTAACCCCGACTCCGTCTTGGGCTTGACGAGGCGGGAGGAGGAGCCATGGACGCCCTCATTGATGACGAGGGCGGTGCCACGGGTTCGCCGCCCGAGCGGCGTCTCCACGGGCTCGGCATTGACGTTGGCGAGCACCGGCGAACCGGTGGAGCGGGAGGAGGAGGAGGATGATAACAACCCACCCGCCATGTGCATTGGCATCCAAATGCCACCACTCCGACAGGGGACAGGCGCTAGGGCTGCCAGGTACTGGAGCAGCGTAGTGGATCATCCACCCGGGGATGCCCCACCATAGGTTGCGGCCGTCGATGTTGTGGAGCCCCATCACCTGCGCGTTGTTGGTGGAGGTGATCTGCTCCTCGTGACGGCGTTGGAAGTACGCCGCCCAGCTCGCGTGGTTGTTGGCGGCATACACCGGGTGGGCGTGCACCTCCTCCGGCAGGGAGGCCCGAACGTGATTGACCTCACCATGGAAGTGGTCGACATCGGGCTGCGGGGGGACAAGGACGCCTCCGGTGCTGAGCCTCCATGTCGCCTGGTAGTTGGCCTCGTGCAGGAGGTATGCCTCCCACTCGTGCAGGGTGCGGCGGTCGAAGCTGTTGGCCGCCGCACCGTCGCCGGGGAAACGTTCTCCCATCGGCGGATGTAGACGCACGGTGGTTGGACGCGGGGGAGAGAGGGGCACCGGCGACGAGAGAGGGAACGAGGTCGAAGGAAAGTGCGTCCATCGGCGAGGGAGTGGGTGGTTTTTCTAGTCGACCGGAGGGGCATACGTGGGTGTACGAGTGGCGGGAGGGGGACGACGCATCGCCGTGCCATCACTGCGTCGCCCGTGAGGAATCAATGGAAGGCTGACCGGCAGTACGGCGAGAAGGACCGGGCAGGAGGGTGCACGGCGATAGCCAGGTGGTGGTGGCCTGTGTGTCCGGTGGCCTAGCGCACGACCCAGACCTGTACACACACATGCAGCCAGTATGTACGAGCGGCATGCACATGCACAAGGAAAATAAACATGCAACTAAACTAACTAAGACACTAACAATTGCTCCTGATGCACATCATCTGTGTCTTCCAGTGTAGGCGCATCTGAAGCCGGACATGAGCGCTGCAAGCTTCGGCATCCCCGACGCGCAGAGCCACCGCAGGATGACATGGCTAAACACTGCACTATCGCCAAGTTGCCATAGCGAGAACTCTGTCAGTGAGGACGGCAGCAGCTGAGACGATGTCGAGCTGTGCCCCGGACGACTCGTCCACTTTGCCAAAGGGCAAGTCGTGCACTGAGCCGAGCGAGGGAGGTGAATCCGACGCGGGCACCAGCACGGCCGCCGCACGCCGCATGAGTTTCTACCGGTGGTGGACGTGTGGTGATGAATGTCGTGTCGCGAGGCGGGTCGTTGGCAGCGGCAAACATTGCATGCCAGAATGTTTGTCATAATGTCCATACCAGAGTAAACGGATGTAAAGATAGAAACCTTGCCACATGGGCGCGACGACAGGTTAAAACCGAAGTGAGGGACAAAACTTGTCCGGTTTCAAGAATTGAGGGTGCAAATTGTCTGGTTTTGAAGTTGAGGGACTAAATCTAGACTTCGCTAAGAGTCAAGGGACCAAAAGTATACTTTTCTCTATGTTTAATTATTTCCATTTACCAACTATATGGTCTTGCTTAAGATAAATATCAAACAATAGAGGAAACCTCTTATGGTGCATTTGGAAATCAAGAAATGATTGTCTTTTTGCTTGGAAATGTACTTTCCCTGATCATGTACATCTTGCTGGCGCTGGCCATGGCTGAATGCAACACTGTCCAAGAGGCTCCTCCTGACAATCCTAATTCTACTCTCCATGCTCATATTAACAGGGACAACAGTTGGTGCTACAACAGGGCTGCACCATTAGGTATGATCTTCTAATCTCAGGAGCCAAAAAATTCCCTGACGCTTCTTTCAAATGTTAAAAAATTCCAAGTTTATCAAATGGAGATGCAGCTACGGGCATTGGAGTTTTTCTCAATTTTTTGCAGGACAATAGAAGTATCCAAGTTCAGATTCAAGCATCTGCACCACTAACTTCGTCACCTCTACAAGTAGAAGCACAAGCTCTTCTTCTTGCCGCCAAAGCAGCGCAGATCTTACAAGTCGAGCAACCGACATTTCTCACCGACAATCTTTCTCTTGCCAAGGCGGCGGCGAATAGGAATGTAACAACAGATTCCACTCCTTGGGTGATTAGAGAATCTCTTGCTAATTTCTACAGGACTACCCAACATCTACAGTCGCAGGTGTTCCATATATCTAGAGAAATAAATGGGATTGCGCACAATGTAGCTCATCAGGTTCTTAGTCGCTCTTTGGAACCTGTCTAAGGAGAGAAAATATGATTCCTTCTCCTCCTCCTCTTAACAATCATATGAAAGTAGTCAGTGTTTTAAAACCCTATCAGAAGCCAGCTTTCATGAAATTTTTGCATCCAAAAGATTTCCTCTTCAGCCACAAGTTTTTGTAATTCAACAGTAACTTCAAATTTTCTACAGTACATCTATGGAGAGAGTACATCAGTCTCCTCCAGTTGCTCTACGTTAGCTAGTTCCTCTCTTAAGTATTTCTTCTTTTGCTGGCAACTCCAGAGGATTAGAGCCCCATCCCTTGAAATATTTTCTAAATCTCTTCAATTTAATGTTTATAATATTAATAGGATCCATAAACTCAACGGGTCTCCACCAAATCTTAGCAACAAGTGGGAGGAACTGATCATTTTTTAACCAATTCAGGTCAAAGCTAAACTCCCTATTACGTGCAACAACAGGAATGAAATCTTCAGTACTAAGGTAGGAGTGGGCATAAAAACCGAGGGACCGAAGACCGAACCGAAGCTGAATAATAAAGGTAAATTTGGTTTTTGCTTGTGCTAACCGAAATTACTTCGGCCGGTTTGGTGGTGGCCTAATTAACTGATACATCTCCAACGTATCTACAATTTTTCATTATTTTGTGCTGTTTTATTATCAATCTTGGATGTTTTATAATCAATTTATAATCAATTTATAATCATTTTTATATCATTTTTGGTACTAACCTATTGACATAGTGCCAAGTGCCAGTTGCTGTTTTCTGCATGTTTTTTACATCGCGAAATCAATATCAGACGAAGTCCAAATGCCACGCCAATTTATGATGATTTTTATGGACCAGAAGGAAGATGATGGGCCCTGGTAGCACCTGGGGGGAGTCCCGAGGAGGGGACAACCCACCAGGGCGCACTAGGAGGCCCACACGCGTCCTGGTGGGTTGTGCCCACCTCGAGTGCCCCTTGGATCGACTCTTTGCTCTATAAATACCCCAATATTCCAGAAACCCTAGGGGAGTCGACGAAATATTCATCCAGCCGTCGCAGAGTACAGAACCACCAGATCCAATCTAGACACCATCACGGAGGGGTTCACCACTTCCATTGGTGCCTCTCTGATGATGCGTGAGTAGCTCTTTGTAGACCTTCGGGTTCGTAGTTAGTAGCTAGATTGATTTCTCTCTCTCTCTCTCTCTCTCTCTCTCTCTCTCTCTCTCTCTTGATTATCAATACAATGGTCTCTTGGAGATCCATATGATGTAAGTCTTTTGGCGGTGTGTTTGTTGGGATCCGATGAACTTTGACTTTATGATGAGTTATATGTTTTTATATCCATGAAAGTTATTTGAGTTTCTTTGATCTCTTATATGTGTGATCTCTTATATCCTCGTATAACTTCTCTGATATTTGGGTTTTGTTTGGCCCACTTGATCTATTTATCTTGCAATGGGAAGAGGTGCCCGGTAGTGGGTTCGATCTTACTGTGCTTGATCCCAGTGACAGAAAGGCAACCGACACGTATGTATCGTTGCTACTAAGAATAAAATGATGAGATCCATATCTGGTGCAATAGATAAAAGGATCTCATGTACATCATGCCATCGTTCTTATTGCATTACTCCATTTTCTCATGAACTTAATACACTAGATGCATGCTGGATAGCGGTCGATGTGTGGACTGATAGTAGTAGATGCAGGCAGGAGTCGGTCTACTAATCTTGGACGTGATGCCTATGTAATGATCATTGCCTGGATATCATCATAATTATTTGAAGTTCTATAAATTGCACAACAGTAATTTGTTCACCCACCGTTTGCTATCTTTTTCGAGAGAAGCCACTAGTGAAACCTACGCCCCCGGATCTTCTTTTCATATATTTGCCTTGCGATCTACTTTTTCCTTGCGTTTATTTTCAAATCTATTAAACCAAAAATACAAAAATACCTTGCTGCAATTTATTTGTTCCGCGATCTATTTAACCTATCTACAAATTTACCTCACATCCTTTGCCTATCTTGAGGCACCGTACCCCGAAAGGGATTGACAACCCCTTTAACACGTCGGGTTGCGAGGTATTGTTATTTGTGTGCAGGGGCTGTGTACGTTGTGTTGCTTGGTTCTCCTACTGGTTCGGTAACCTTGGTTTCATATCTGAGGGAAATACCTACCGCCGTTGTGCTGCATCATCCCTTCCTCTTTAGTTAAATACCGACGTAGCTTCAAGCGACATCAAAAGGAATTTGTGGCACCGTTGCCGAGGAGGATCTTCAACATAACCAGGTTCCTAATCACAAATCTCATGTCCTTGTAATTTATATTATTTTCCATTTGCCTCTCGTTTTCCTCTCCTCCACTTCACAATAAATTTCCATTTTATTCGCCTCTTTTTTTCCGTTCGCCATTTTCTTGCCGAATCAGTTTTGAGTACAATCTTGTTGTGTGGTCATCATGACTCAAGAGAACGCCAAACTATGTGACTTCTCAAATACCAACAACAATGATTTTACTTACACTCCGCTTGCTCCTCCCGCCACTAGTGCGGAGACTTGTGATATTAGTACTGCTTCGCTGAATCTTGTCATGAAAAACCAATTTTCTGGTACTCCTAATGAGGATGCTGCGTCCCATCTTAATACCTTCATGGAATTATGTGATATTCAAAAGAAAAAGGATGTGGACAATGATGTGGTCAAGATGAAATTATTTCCATTTTCTTTGCGAGATTGTGCAAAAATTTGGTTTTCTTCTTTGCCTCGCAATAGTATCGAATCTTGGAACAAGTGCAAAGATGCTTTTATCACCAAGTATTTTCCGCCTGCAAAAATTATTTCCCTTAGAACCCAGATCATGAATTTCAAGCAACTTGAACATGAGCATGTTGCACAATCTTGGGAAAGGATGAAATTGATGCTAAGGAATTGCCCAACTCATGGGTTAAATCTTTGGATGATCATACAAAATTTTTATGCGGGAATGAATTTTGTTTCTCGTAATCTTTTAGATTCCACCGCGGGTGTTACTTTTATGGAAATTACCTTGGGTTAAGCCACCAAATTTCTTGATAATATTATGGCAAATTATTCACAATGACATACCGAAAGGGCCCCTATTAGTAAAAAGTTAATTCGGTAGAAGAAATTTCTTCTTTGAGTGAAAAAGTTGATGCTCTTATGAAATTGGTTGCTAGTAAAAGTCCTCCTATTGATTTTAATGATATGACTTTGTCTACTTTGATTGAGAGAAATAGTGATGCCATAGATGTGAATTTTATTTCTCGCAATAATTTCAACAACAATGCTTATAGAGGTAATTTTAATCCTAGGCCTTTTCCTAGTAATTTCTCTAATAATTTTGGTAATTCCTATGGAAATGAATCTTACAATAATAATAGGAATACCTGTGATCTTGAGGGCAGTATTAAAGAATTTATCAACACACAAAAGGTTTTCAACACTTCCATAGAAGAAAAGTTGAACAAGATTGATGATTTGTCTATAAGTGTTGATAGAATTGCTCATGATGTGGAAAATCTCAAGATGAATTTTTTTGTGCCCAAAGTAGATGAATCAATTAAAGCTCTTTATGTTTCTATGGATGAAAATAAGGAAAGAACCACTATGCTTAGAGCTAAAAGAGATTTTTTAGAAAAAGCGTTTTCTAGTGATTTATTTCGCAAAAGTGATGATGATCTTAAAATGATTGGTGTTTATTTTATTGATTCTTTGTTTGGTAAAATTAAGATTGATGAAAAGGGGACTGGAGAAGAGTCAACTTTAGTTATAAGGCGTACCAATATTTCGAAGGGTGAAAATCTTGTTGAGAAAATTGATAAAAGTGGGTTTGAAGAGGTCAAAACTTTAACTAGTGATGTGCCCACTCTTTTGGATTACAAAAACTTTAATTATGATAGTTTCTCTTTGATTGATTTTATTTATTTTTTGCAATTCATGATAAATTCACCCCATGCTTATGAACAAAATAAAGTTTTTACTAAACATATTGTTGATGCCATGTTGAAAGCTTTTGAAGAAAAATTGGAATTAGAAGTTTAAATTCCTAGAAAATTGCATGATGAGTGGGAACCTACTATCAAAGTCAAGATTAAAAATTATGATTGTTTTGCTTTGTGTGACTTGGGTGCTAGTGTTTCTACAATTCTGAAATCTTTGTGTGATGTGCTTGGTCTTACCGATATTGAAGAATACTCTTTAAATTTGCACTTAGCGGATTCTACGATTAAAAATCCTATGGGCATTATTAATGATGTTCTTATTCTTGCAAATAGAAACTATGTGCCCGTATATTTTATTGTCCTCGATATTGATTGCAATCCGTCTTGTCCAATTATTCTTGGTAGACTATTTTTACACACTATTGGTGCAGTGATTGATATGAAAGAAGGCAATATTAAGTTCCAATTTCCTTTGAGGAAGGGTATGGAACACTTCCCTAGAACAATAATGAAGCCACCATATGAATCAATCATGAGGGCATCTTATGGATCTAGCACCAAAGATGACAAAACTTAGATCCTTGCTTTATGCATAGCTAAGGGCGTAAAATTTTAGCGCTTGTTGGGAGGCAACCCAATGAATAAAATTTATTTTTTCTTTTTGATTTATGTTCTTGTCTGTTAGCACAATTATTATACTGTTATGATTGTGTTTTTTGTGTTTTAGTTAGTGTTTGTGCCAAGCAAGACTTTGGGAAGACTTGGGTGAAAGTTTATTTGATCTTGCTGAAAAACAGAAACTTTTGCGCCCACGAGATTCATTTCATTTTTTACATAAGAGTGCTTTTAAGTTGATTCTTTTTTTAGACGATAAGTAAACAAATTCTTCACGTCGATAAATTTATTTAATAATTTTTGGAGTTTCATAAGTATTCAAAAGTTCTAGATTACTACAGACTGTTCTGTTTTGATAGATTCTGTTTTCTTTGTGTTGTGTGCTTATTTCGATGGCTCTATGGTTTTCTTTGATGAGTTATTGCCATAGTAAAGTTGGAATACAGTAGATATAATACAAAAAAATAAGGATTGGTTTGACACAACACTTATAGTAGTGGTTTGCTTTGTTTTATTAACGGATCTCATGGAGGTTTTGTTCGAGTTGTGTGTGATTGTAGTTTTCAAGTTTTGGGTTATCTTACGATGGATGAAAGAAGGATAGAAGAGCATATTCTTGGGGATGCCCCGGCATCCCAAGCTATTATCCAAGAATGATCAACCAACTAAGCTTGGGGATGCCCCCGAGTGGCATCCCCTCTTTCTTCTAACAACCATCGGTATTTTACTCGAGGCTATATTTTTATTCGTCACATGATATGTGTTTTGCTTGGAGCGTCTTGTATGATATGTGTCTTTGCTTGTTTTATTTTGTGTTTTAAGTCATCAATCCTTGTTGGACACACCTATTTGAGAGAGCCAAAATTATGCCATGACTTGTTAGAATTGCTTTCTATGTTTCACTTAAATTTCTATGAGCAATGGACTTGCTCTAGTGCTTCACTTATATCTTTTTGGGCACGGTGTGCTTAGTATTTTTGAAGAAATGCTCTCTTTATTCACTTAGATTTATTTGAGGGTTAGTAAATTTTTGAATAAATTCTCTCTTGCTTCACTTAAATTATTTTGAGAGAAAGAAAATATGTTATGCTCATGATCTTCACTTATATTTGTTTGAGCTTATGAAAAGCAACACATGAAAATTAGTCCCAAAGTGATAGATATCCAAGAAGGATAAAGAAAAGAAAAAATATATGTCATGAAGATCATTGGACAAAATAAACTTGATTCTTAGTAATAGTTTTGAGATATAATGATGTGATATGTGAGTTATGTTGATGAGTAATTGTGCTCTAGTAAGAATATTGGTGTTAAGGTTTGTGATTCCCTATGCATGCACGAATGTCAATAATCATGCAATGAAAATTATATCCTACTTGTGGTGCATTATTCGGTGTTAATTATGTTTAATTCTTGCTTATGAGATTATTCGTTTCTTGGTTGGTCGCTTCTCAATCTTTTTGCTAGCCTTCATTTTGCACTAAGTATGTCCTCTACTTGTGCATCCAAAATCCTTTAAACCAGTTTTGCCACATGAATCCATTATATCTACCTATATGCAGTAGTCTTTTGCCGTTCTAAGCAAATTTGCATGTGCCATCTCTAATTTTCAAAATAAACTTCTCTTTTGTGTGTTTGTTTCGCTTGCGGAACGGTAACGGGTGGCTAATATTTTCCATGCTAAATGTGTTATTCTCATGATGAGTGTTTATTCACTTGTCATTGCACGAGAGTAAGGCAAAGGTATTAGGGATGCCCAGTCCCAAAATGCCAAAAAAATGAATTTACTTTATGTTGTCAAATAATAAATTCCTTGGAAAGTGTTGGTATGGAGGGCACCCGTGGATATGGCTAGCCATGGAAAGTGAAAGTTATGGTGGAAAAAGGAATGAACTTTATTTTCTGTTTGGGAACCGCCTATGATATATCTAGCATGGAAAGTGTTGGGATGCTCCAAGTCGTTTTAGTTGGTGGTATGGATACACCTCCCAAAATGTTTTTATCTCTAATTTTTCGCTTTGAGCTCTAGCACCTCTACAAATCCCTACTTCCTTCTGCGAAGGGTCTTTCTTTTACTTTATGAAATTTTTATTTTTGAATTTGAGTCTCCATCCTCTCTTATAAAATCACCAACTAGGAGGCAATATAATCATACTTAAGTATTGGGTGTAGCTAATATTCGAGTGTGTTTCATGAATGGATCAATAATGTTTGAGCATGATGGGCTAGGGATAACTTGTTTTAGCATTGGTATTTTGAAAGACACACTAGTAGAAAAAGGGTCAAACGTGAAGCACATTAGTGCCAGTTTGTATTTGAGCCGGCACAAATGTATACATTAGTGCCGGTTCCAACGGCTAGCCGGGCCGCTCTCATTAGTACCGGTTCGTGGCTAACCTTTAGCATCGGTTCGTGCCACGAACCGGTACTAATGAGAGTGGTGGCAGGATGTTGTCAGTCTGGGCCCCCTCCAGCACCTTTAGTACCAGTTCTTGGCACGAAACGGTACTAAAGGTCGTCCTACATAAACCCTTCGTCCACCCGAGCTCGCTCTGTTCTTCCCCTTTCCCCTCTCCTCTCTGTTCTTGCCCTCTTCCTCTCGAGCTCATCACACATTTTGCCCAAAATTTGTCAAGATTTGAAGGCCCCCATCCATTCAAATGATCACAAAGGTTAGCAACTTTGTCCTTTCATCTCTCATTGCTAGATTAGCTCTTGCAATGCTTTATATAGTTATTAATTTGTGAGTTTAGTAATTTGGGAGGAAATATATATATGTGCTAGTATTTGATTTATATGCAATTTGAGGTTAAAATAACACTTAGTTTGCATATGTAGGTGTGGTTTACTTAGTGCCTTCTAAATCTCCGTCGTAACCACCGTCGATCGCCCGCACCGTCCCGTCGCCGGCACCACCTTGTGGTGAGCCTCTTGTTCATGAAATTTTATATAAAAAATTGATGTTTGTGTGATTTGGATATATAGTTACTCGTATAATAATTATCTTACCCGTACGTTGTTTGTTATACATAGTGCCATGGTTTTGATATCCGTCCCCGTCGGCCCTCGTCCTTGTTATGATTCGGATGTGGTATATTCTCTTTTAAAACTATTTGTTGCATTTCGTGTTTATGACAAATTATGCCCATCAAGTTGACATAGATATTTTTATCTAGGAGGTATGTGAACCGGAAATTCCAACCGACCCTATTGTCGAGAGGTTAAATTTAGTTGAAAGAGAAAACGAGTACTTGAAAGAAAAATTGAAAAGAATTGAGGGGGAGAAGATGGAATTGGAGTTGCATGTTGCCGATGTCGTCGATGATCACAAGATCAAGATGGAGAAAATGCGCTTGAAGATTAGAAAGATTAGAAAATATGCCATCGATAGTGAGGCTTGGTATCATTATGCTGTTGGATCAATTGTTACCTTAGTTGCGATCTTGATCGCATTTGTTGTTGCATTTAAATGCTTTAGCTAGAGAGTTATTTGTTTGTTGCATTTAAGTGTTGTATGAACTTTATGTATGAACTTGTATTAATTTGGTCTATTCGGTGTTGTGTAATGAAGATGAGCCGGCAATGGATGTACGATGACCGATGCTCTCCCCAGTTCGTTGAGGGCGTGCATACTTTTCTGCTTGCGGCTGAGGCAAACAAGCGGGCGGATGGTTTTATGCCTTGTCCATGTGCTGGCTGTAAGAATGGTCGCAATTACTCTACGTCAAGAACCATTCACGTCCACCTGTTTGAGTCCGGTTTCATGCCCCACTATAATGTTTGGACCAAGCACGGAGAAAGAGGGGTTATGATGGAAGACAATGAAGAAGAAGAGGACGACGACAGCTATCCTGGCCATGGGTTCCCTGAATACGATGATACAACAATGGGGGAAGAAGCTGAGCCGGTAATGCGGGAAGAAGCTGAGCCGGCAATGCGGGAAGAAGCTGAAGAAGAGGCATCAGATGAGCCCGTTGATGATCTAGGTCGGGCCATTGCCGATGCAAAGAGAAACTGCGCAAGTGATTTGGAGAAGAAGAAGTTGCAGCGCATGTTAGAGGATCACAAAAAATTGTTGTACCCGAATTGCGTAGGTGACAAGAAAAAGCTGGGCACCACACTGGAATTGCTGCAATGGAAGGCAGAGAATGGTGTATCTGACAAGGGATTTGGAAAGTTGCTGGTAATGATAAAGGATATGCTTCCAAAGGACAACGAATTGCCCGAGAGTACGTACGAAGCAAAGAAGGCTGTCTGCCCTCTAGGGTTAGAGGTGCAGAAGATACATGCATGCCCTAATGATTGCATCCTCTACCGCGGTGAGTACGAGGATTTGAACGCTTGCCCGGTATGTGGTGCATTGCGCTATAAGATCAGCCGCGATGAGCATGGTGATGTCGAGGGCGAGCGCCCCAGGAAGAAGATTCCTGCCAAGGTGATGTGGTATTCTCCTATAATACCACGGTTGAAACGTTTGTTCCAAAACAAAGAGCATGCCAAGGCGATGCGATGGCACAGAGAAGACCGTAAGAAAGACGGAAAGTTGAGAGTACCCGCTGACGGGTCGCAGTGGAGAAAAATCGAAAGAAAGTACGGGAAGGAGTTTGCAGATGTCGCAAGGAGCGTATGTTTTGGTCTAAGCGCAGATGGCATTAATCCTTTTGGGGAGCAGAGCAGCAACCATAGCACCTGGCCTGTGACTCTATGTTTGTATAACCTTCCTCCTTGGTTGTGCATGAAGCGGAAGTTCATTATGATGCCAGTGCTCATCCAAGGCCCTAAGCAACCCGGCAACGACATTGATGTGTACCTAAGGCCATTAGTTGAAGAACTCTTACAACTGTGGAATGGAACAGGTGTACGTGCGTGGGATGAGCACATGGGGAAGAATTTGACCTAAAGGCATTGCTGTTCGTGACCATCAATGATTGGCCTGCTCTCAGTAACCTTTCAGGACAGACAAACAAGGGATACCGCGGATGCACGCACTGTTTGGATGATACCGACAGTATATATTTGAATAGTTGTAAGAAGAATGTGTACCTGGGACATCGTCGATTTCTTCCGAGCAGGCATCCCGTAAGAAAGAAAGGCAAGCATTTCAAAGGTGAGGCGGATCACCGGACGAAGCCTCGCCACCGTACTGGTGCTGATGTACATGATATGGTCAAGGATTTGAAGGTGATATTTGGAAAGGGTCCTGGCGGACAACCTGTTCCAAAGGACGCTGACGGACGCGCACCCATGTGGAAGAAGAAATCTATATTTTGGGACCTGCCATATTGGAAAGACCTAGAGGTCCGCTCCGCAATCGACGTGATGCACGTGACGAAGAATCTTTGCGTGACCCTGCTTGGCTTCTTGGGCGTGTATGGGAAGACAAAAGATACACCTGAGGCACGGGAGGACCAGCAACGTATGCACGGAGAAGACGGCATACATCAGGGTCATGCAAGCTACGCTCTTACCAAAGAAGAGAAGGAAATCTTCTTTGAATGCCTGCTCAGTATTAAGGTACCGTCTGGCTTCTCGTCGAATATAAAGGGAATAATAAACATGGCAGAGAAAAAGTTCCAGAACCTAAAGTCTCATGACTGCCACGTGATTATGACGCAACTGCTTCCGGTTGCATTGAGGGGGCTTCTACCGGAAAACGTTCGATTAGCCATTGTGAAGCTATGTGCATTTCTCAATGCAATCTCTCAGAAGGTAATCGATCCAGAAATCATACCAAGGTTACAGAATGATTTGGTGCAATGTCTTGTCAGTTTCGAGTTGGTGTTCCCACCATCCTTCTTCAACATCATGACACACGTCCTAGTTCACCTGTGCGAAGAGATTAACGTTTTGGGTCCTGTATTTCTACACAATATGTTCCCCTTTGAGAGGTTCATGGGAGTCTTAAAGAAATATGTTCATAACCGTGCTAGGCCAGAAGGAAGCATCTCCAAGGGCCATCAAAATGAGGAGGTCATTGAGTTTTGTATTGACTTTATTCCTGACCTTAAGCCGATTGGTGTTCCTGAATCGCGGCATAAGGGCAGACTGGATGGAAAAGGCACGCTAGGAGGGGAACAAATAATATGTATGGATGGACATTCTCTCACTGAAGCACACTACACAGTTCTACAGAATTCCGCCTTGGTGGCTCCGTATATGGATGAACACAAGAATTTGCTACGCTCCAAACACCCGGAGCGGTCTGATGACTGGATTACACGTGAACAAACCAGGAGTTTCGCCAGCTGGTTGCAGACACGTACCATGCATGACACCTCTATTGAAGATGACCTGTACTTGCTGTCCCAGTTACCATCTTCGAATATAATGACTTTCAAAGGGTACGAGATAAATGGTAATACATTTTACACGATCGCCCAAGATAAGAAGAGCACCAACCAAAACAGTGGTGTCCGCTTTGATGCAGAAACCAAGACGGGAAAGGAAACATATTATGGTTATATACAGGACATATGGGAACTTGACTATCGACGTGGTTTAAAGGTCCCTTTGTTTCGGTGCAAATGGGTCAATATGACACGAGGCGGGGTAACGGAAGACCCGCAGTACGGAATGACAACAGTGGATCTCAACAATCTTGCGTATGCAGACGAACCATTCGTCCTAGCCAATGATGTGGCACAGGTTTTCTATGTGAAGGACATGTCTACCAAGCCAAGAAAAAGAAAAGATAAGGAAGCGAATGCATCGTACGATGAGCCAAAGCGGCACATAGTTCTTTCTGGGAAGAGAAACATCGTGGGAGTGGATGACAAGACAGACAAGTCAGAAGATTATGAAAAGTTTGATGAAATTGCTCCATTCACAGTGAATATTGACCCGAGCATCCCGTTAAATGATGAAGATTTTCCATGGTTACGGCGCAAAGGGACACACGCGAAGAAAAAGTTTCACACCCAAAGATCTGGGATGTGATCGGCTTCACTAGCTATCATCACTTTCTTCTGTGTTTCGCACCGAGAGGGGAATCTCTGTAATAGTTAGGGTAGTTATGTGTTTTGGCATTTGAAACGCGAAGAAATTTTATGTGCAAACAAATTCACACTAATTTCAAATAATTCAAAATTTAAACTATTCAAATTTGAAAACTACGGGCACTAACAGAAAAAATAGCAGAAAAGAAAGAAAAACTATAGCTGAAAAGAAAAAAACTATATAAAAAACTACTCAAAAATAAATAGAAGAAAATAAATATAGCAGAAAAGAAAAAACTACTCAGAAATAAATAGAAGAAAAAATAAAGCAGAAAAGAAAAAAATTATATTTGCTATTTTTCAATCGTTTACAAAATGACCGTGAAATTGAAAATCACTACAAAATGAACTCTGAAAATGTTGAATTTTGGCAAACTAGATGAAAAACTACTCACAAATAAATAGAAGAAAATAAATATAACAGAAAAGAAAAAACTATACAAAAAACTACGCAAAAATAAATAGAAGAAAATAAAGCAGAAAAGAAAAAAACTATAAAAAAATTGGGGCGCTGCCCTGTGGGCCTGATAGGCCACAGGTGTGTAATTACAGGCCTTAAAGGCCCAGCAGACTCACAGGGCAGCGCGCAGAGTTTAGGCCCACAAGCCTGCTAGCTATATAGAGGAGTTCGAAGTGGTAGCCGTGGCTGGGTTTATAAACCAGTGCGGCTGCCCTTCGCCCGGCGAGGTGGGACTAAACTTTGGGGTGGCAGCGCGACCCCTTTAGTACCGGGTCGTGGCACAAACCGGTACTAAAGGGGGGGCCTTTAGTACCGGTTTGTGCCACCACACGGTACTAAAGGGGGGCGCTTCCCGCCGCTTGGCCTGGCCAAAACAGGCCTTTAGTACCGGTTGGTGGCTCCAACCGGTACTAAAGGTGCCTTCTATATATACTCGACTTACGAAATTTTCATTCTTCCTCTGTTTCCGTCGTCTCCGTCGCCGTCGCCGCCCCCGTCCCCGTCGCCGCCCTCGTCTCCGTCGCCGCCCCCGTCCCCGTCGCCGCCGTCGTCTCCGTCGCCGCCCCGGGCCCGCCCCCGTCCCCGTCGCCGCCCCCGTCCCCGTCGCCGCCCTCGTCTCCGTCGCCGCCCCCGTCCCCGTCGCCGCCCCGTCCCCGTCGCCGCCGTCGCCTCGCCGTCGCCGTCGCCCCGCTGTGAGCTCTCCCCCTCTAACCTCTCTCCCTCGCCCCCGGCGGCCACCATGGGCGCCGCCCCTCCCGGCCCCGAGCACACACACACACACAAGCATGAATTAGTATATAATTTAGATTATTTAGATTATTATTGTTTTAGTTATCAAAACACACACACACACACAAGCATGAATTAGTATATAATTTAGATTATTTAGATTATTATTGTTTTAGTTATCAAAATTTTTTATATGGAAATTAGTGTTAATTAGTGTTTAATTAGTATGGAAATTTTTTATGTTTAATTAGTATATAATTTAGATTATTATTATTAGTATATAATTAGTGTTTAATTAGTATGGAAATTTTTTATATAATGTTGTTTTTCAGTTTTTTAATGGATGTATAGAAGTTGTGTTTTCTGTTTTTAGTGTTAGATGCTTAATTAGTATGAAATAGTATATAGATTTTTGAAATAGTAGAAATGTTAGAAATTTTAGTTATCAAAATCCAATCATTAAAAAAATATTACTTTTTGCGGGCATATAGCTAGTATTTGTTCTCGACGATGCCCGGCCCGCATCCTCGCCGTCGACCCGTCCGCGACGACGTCCAGCCGACCCATGTCCGGGACTGGGCTCCGCCGGGCTGGCACTGGGAGGTGCTGCCTGGAGGGGCGCGCCGCTTGATGAGGAACCCGGCCCCGGGTCCCGTCGTCGACCCTGATCTCGTTTGGTGGCGTTCGCGTGGGCCAGTTTCGGTGCGGAGGGACCCGGCCCCGCCGGAGGTGGTACGTCGCCGTGTCAGGGAGGAGGACGAGCACGTCCATCGCTACATGGTTGCGTTAGAGGGCGGCAGGTTCTCCAATACCTGGCAGTATCTTCGGGGATCTCACTTCAGCTATGATCCTGTGAGGGTTCCTTCTCTTTGGGTGTCCACCGCCCGCGCCGCAGGAACCGCGAGTGTCCTAGATTCTTCTGTAGTATTCGATCTTTAATTAGCTAGCCAGTGATGTACTATTCAATATTATATATTATTCGAGACGATGTATTCGAGATTATATCTATTATTCTAGACGAAGTATTCGAGATTATATCTATTATTCGAGACGATGTAATTTGAATACTAAATTGTTTTATATTTCTTTTGAATTAGTTAAATAAAAGCTATGGCAGACAATACCGACAGAGAGGGAGAACAGACCATGTTCGATATGATACGCGGGCCAGATGATGATCAGAATGAAGAAGATTATGACGGCTCCGAATTTCTAAACAACACCGGAGAGGGTGATATGATATTCGATCGCGACGACCGAATTGATGAAGTCATGAACTACGATTATGACGATGACGAAGAACATGTTGATCCTGAAACAACAAAGACCGGCGAGGTATATATATTTATATAAGCAGGTATCTGGTGATCATCACATGTTTTAAATGACTTGAAGATATATTAACGAATCGATCTTTGTTCTTTCAGCCATCCGGATCGAGCAAATCTTCAGGCAAAAGGACGAAACGAGGCCCGAACAAAAAGTTGAAGGAGGGCGTAAAGTACAATATCGAGGCAGTCAGACCTAATGGCGAACCATTAGCGCCTAAGAAGATTGCGGACAAGTTCATTCGTCAGTGCGGAGTTCTTGTGAAGGACCAACTCCCGATCTCCCTTCAAGAATGGAGAGAGCCAGCAAAAGACAAAAGACAAAAAGGCAAAGAGGACGCTGCTCCACGTCCAGATGTTACTTTTGTCGACAAGAATCAAAAAGATCTGCTTTGGGATACTCTCATGGAACATTTCACCCTACCAGATCATTTCACAGAAGCAGATGTGCAGAAAGTCAAGGACGCTGCTCTTAGGAAGATGGCGGTTGCATTCAAGAACCACAAGAATCGTGAATGGGACAAGTACGTCAAGGGAGGAAGGAAGACTCCAGTATTCGAGGGAACACTAGAGAACCAACGTGCTCATTGGGACGATTTCGTGAAATTCAAGGATTCGGAATTAGCTAAGGAACGGTCGAGAATAAACAAGAAGAATGCCGAAAAAAAGGATAAGTTCCATAAGCTGGGGCCAGGTGGCTATGCGGTGGCAATGCCTAAGTGGGATAAGTCTGAGAAAGAGATGGAGGATGCAGGTGCCACTCCGGTTACTAAGAGCTGGCCCCCCAGGGTCAGGACTTGGTTCTATGCGCATGGGGGGGAGTTGGACCCGAAGACAGGCAATGTTTCGACGAGGGCAAGTCTGAAGGGAGCCGACGATGCGATACTTGTTGCAATAGAAGAGGCACGATCGGGGGTGTTCCAGCCCAACAGAGAGAACGACGAGCTTACGCGTGCCCTGGGAAATCCTGAACACCCGGGAAGAACACGAGGCAAGGGCGCTATTCCGTGGTATGAGGGGTTTTCAGACTGGAACACCGACTACAGAACCCGTGCGAGAAAGAAGATTGCGGAGGAGAAGAAGAGGAAGATGGAGGAGGAGCAGAGGAAGCGGGACTATGAACGCCTTCAAGGCCTAGAAGCAAGTCAAGCGGAATTGGTAGTCAAATTCCAGCGGCAGCAGGAGCAGATCGACTCACTTACCCAGCAAAGGGGGTCTCAGCAGCTGCAGCAGCTAGCGAATGATCCAGCATTGGATAGCACCGCCCCATCCATGCCGAGAAGCAGCGTGGGTTCCGCCCCGGACGACGCAATGCTGGGTAGATACCCCGTGGATGACATCACGGAGAACACTAGCTGCGAGCTACACGTCAAAATGAAGAACATATCCATGAAGGTGGCGGACGCCGTTGCTTTTACAAATCCCCCCGAGGCAACCTTCCATTGCAACCCGATTCCAGCGGGCTATGCTCGTGTCTTGGTTGATGAGGTGGTGGACCCATATTCGGAGCTAGAGCTTGACTATCCTGGAGGTGACGACGAGCGCTTTCTCGGAGACGCCAACCATCGTATCATCCTATGGAAAAAGGATTGCATCATCTTTCGAAGGCCACCGACACCGCGTCAGCCGACTCCTCGTCGAAGTCCGCCACCGAGTCAGCAGTCTCCCGCTCCTGCAAGTCCACCAAGTCCGGCAAAGTGTCAGGCCACTCCTCCTCCAAGTCCGGCAAAGTGTCAGGCCACTCCTCCTCCTCCAAGTCCGCCACAGCGTCAGACGTCCACTCCTCCTCCAAGTCCGGCACAACCTCAGGCCACTCCTCCTCCAAGTCCGGCACAGCTTCAGGCGGCCACTCCTCCTCGTCCAACTCAGCCCCGTCAGCCGTCTCCGCCGCCTCAGCAATCGCAGAAGAGACACCCCGCAGCTATGGTGCGTAGCGGTACGAGTCGAGGTAGTACAGGAAGTACAGGCGGAGGCAAGCGATATAAATATGGTCCAAGCCTCACGCCTCTTCCGCAGAGGGCTTATGACAGGTCCGAGGAGGAAATCGCAGCCATATCGAAGTCCGAGGTGGAAGCCCATTTTGCACCGAAACCGCCACCGCCGCCAAGGGAGAAAGTGCCTGAGGAAACGATTGACCACTTCATTCGTATGGCTCAACCACCAGCTCCCAAGCCTGTTGACACAGACTATGAGCGCCACATCAGGAAGTTAAATCGAGCACGTCTACGTAAGGAGGCGAGCTCGGGATCGAGCAAACAAGAAGCAGCTGTCAAAAAATGCGGGAAAACCATTCCCCAGCTGGGAGAACAGGCGGCGCAATCGATCCCCTCGCTTGTTGTGCCAACAACACGTGACAGTACGCGCGCCCAATATTATTGTGGGCAAACAGTTTACGTTCCTGAGGTGGGCAATGTGGTAATAACGGAGGAGCATATAATGCAGGCTGAAGTTCTCAAAATCACTGTTGGACAACTCCTCGAGATCGAGCCCATGCCTGTGCTTAGAGAGGATGAAATAAAACGGAAATATGTCCGGGGCCAACCTTTGGTCGAGCCAGACAAGGTCAAGAACCTCCCAACGAGAATGTATGAATTGCATCAATGGTACATGAACATTACCAAGATTTCCGATCGATTGTCCCTCATGGTGAATGTCAAGGAGGAGCATTACTACCATGAGAAAGCTGTGTCCGTTGAGTATTCTGAACTGTTTCAGTTATACAATCAAGACGCACTCGACAAATCTATCGTCAGTTGCTATTGTCTGTAAGTGATTTCTTTCTGTAATTTAAGTCTCAAGCTAGCTGTAGTGATCCTTTTGATCAATCATTACCTGTAATTATCCTCACTATATTCTTTTCTGTGGTATTATATGCAGGATGAAGATGTATGAAATGAGAAAAGGTGGACGCTTTGGCATTGGGTTCATTGACCCAAACACCGTTAATGAATACACATGGAAAATAGATCCACGTCATCAAAAGGCCGTAGAGGACAGCATGCTAGAGTTCTTGAAGCGCCTCAAATACAATGAAGATATACTACTTCCTTACAACTTCCAGTGAGTCACACTGTCTTGTACTACAAATTCTCTGTTTTTGCCTACTAGCTAGCTACATGTTTTTGCTTACATATGCCCGCTTAATTAAGACATGCAAACGTGTGTGCATGCAGATTTCACTGGGTCTTGTGTATCATTAAAGTTGACGCCGGAACAGTTGAAATACTGGACTCACTACTCAAAGAAAAAACTGACTATAACATCTTGTTTGGGATAGTCAACAGGTAATTTCAATCATTATTAACTATATATCTCGGCCTATTTAGTTCGTCATTTCATGATATGAACTATTTAATAACCCCTTTATTCATTTTCTTTGTCGGCGGGCAGGGCTTGGGCAAGGTTCATCAGCGTCACGGAAGGCGAATGGAAAGAAAAGCTTAAATGGGGAAGACCCAAGGTAAGTAATTAAGTAGTACTAGCTAGCTAGCTAGCTGCCATCTCTTTAATTATCATGCTTGATTAATTATTATCTGATCAAATTCCATTCTCGTAAAGGCCCTGAAGCAGGCGCAGGGGACTGATCTGTGTGCATTCTGCGTTTGCGAGAACATTCGCATGATGGCGTCCGAAAGGAGCAGATCTCAAAGACAGGAATGGGTACGCTTGTCAAAACACTATTCACAATTTTTACACCATTATCGATATCTAGTCACACAACTAATACACATGCATATTGATCTCCTTCTTAACAGTTCAGAGAGGTGCGGGAGAAGCTCCTAGAAACGGAGCGCGTAGAAGCACTTCAAGAGGAAATAGCGGGATTTTTGCTCGACCAGGTCATAAATCCGAAGGGAGAATACTATTACCCGCTACCGCCCCCATGAAAACCACTTCCAATTGTCATCGTGCTCCGAAGGCACCAATTAGGCTAATGCCACTGGCTCCGAAGGCAACATGCATATGTAGGAGAAATTGTATATAGCTATACATGTGTGTATGTGTGAATTAATTAATATGATGGTTTGTGAGACATTGATGATATATATATGCATGATTGGTTCTACTAGAAATTCTATATATATATATATATATATATATATATATGCATAACGTGTACAATGTGTAGTATCGTAAAATACCAGCAAACGAAAAAGAATTAAAATGGAAACACAAAATTAAATGAAAAAGAAATCATAAAACTAAAAACCCCCCAAACCTTATAGTACCGGTTGGTCTTACCAACCGGTACTAAAGGGCTCCAGGCCCCTGGAGCTGGCTCGTGCCACGTGGTTTCCCTTTAGCACCGGTTCGTGCTGAACCGGTACTAAAGAGGGGGGGGGGGCTTTAGTGCCCACACTTTAGTGCCGGTTATGGAACCGACACTAAAGGGCCTTACGAATCGGTGCTATTGCCCGGTTCTGCACTAGTGACATGGTTGCTTGTTGATATACTTGAGTATCTAAATTATTATGTCAAAACTAGACTATTGCTTTGAATCACATAAAGTCCAAATGTCCATGCAATAAAGAAAAGAATATGATATGACATAATAAACAACACTCCACATCAAAAATTCTGTTTTTATCACTTACCTACTCAAGGACGAGCAGGAGTTAAGCTTGGGGATCCTAATACGTCTCCAACGTATCTATAATTTTTGATTATTCCGTGTTGTTTTATTATCAATCTTGGATGTTTTATAATCATTTTTATATCATTTTTTTGTATTAACCTATTGACATAGTGCCAAGTGCCAGTTGCTGTTTTCTGCATGTTTTTTACATCGCAAGAAATCAATATAGACGGAGTCCAAATGCCACGCCAATTTACGATGATTTTTGATGGACCAGAAGGAAGATGATGGGCCCTGGTAGCACCTGGGGGAGTCCCGGGGAGGGGACAACCCACCAGGGCGCACCAGGAGGCCCAGGCGCGCCCTGGTGGGTTGTGCCCACCTCGGGTGCCTCTGGACCGACTCTTTGCTCTATAAATACCCCAATATTCCAGAAACCCTAAGGGAGTCGATGAAATATTCATCCAGCCGCCGCAGAGTCCAGAACCACCAGATCCAATCTAGACACCATCACGGAGGGTTCACCACTTCCATTGGTGCCTCTCCAATGATGCGTGAGTAGTTTTTTATAGACCTTCGGGTCCGTAGTTAGTAGCTAGATGGCTTCCTCTCTCTCTCTCTCTCTCTCTCTCTCTCTCTCTCTCTCTCTCTTGATTATCAATACAATGGTCTCTCGGAGATCCATATGATGTAAGTCTTTTGACGGTGTGTTTGTTGGGATCCGATGAACTTCGAGTTTATGACGAGTTATATGTTTTTATATCCATGAAAGATATTTGAGTTTCTTTGATCTCTTATATGCGTGATCTCTTATATCCTCGTATTTCTTCTCTGATATTTGGGTTTTGTTTGTCCAACTTGATCTATTTATCTTACAATGGGAAGAGGTGCCCGGTAGTGGGTTTGATCTTACGGTGCTTGATCCCAGTGACAGAAAGGGAACCGACACGTATGTATTATTGCTACTAAGGGTAAAAAGATGTGATCCATATCTGCCGCAATAGATAAACGGATCTCATCTACATCATGCCATCGTTCTTATTGCATTACTCCGTTTTCTCATGAACTTAACACACTAGATGCATGCTGGATAGCAGTCGATGTGTGGAGTGATAGTAGTAGATGCAGGCAGGAGTCGGTCTACTAATCTTGGACGTGATGCCTATGTAATGATCATTGCCTGGATATCGTCATAATTATTTGAAGTTCCATCAATTGCCCAACTGTAATTTGTTCACCCATCGTTTGCTATCTTTTTCGAGAGAGCCATTAGTGAAACCTACGGCCCCCGGGTCTTCTTTCTCATATATTTGCCTTGCGATCTACTTTTTCCTTGCATTTATTTTCAGATCTATTAAACCAAAAATACAAAAATACCTTGCTGCAATTTATTTGTTCCGCGATCTATTTATCCTATCTACAAATTTACCTCACGTCCTTACCCTATCTTGAGGCGTTGTACGCCGAAAGGGATTAACAACCCCTTTAACACGTTGGGTTGCGAGGTACTGTTATTTGTGTGCAGGGGTTGTTTACGCTTTGTTGCTTGGTTCTCCTACTAGTTCGATAACCTTGGTTTCATATCTGAGGAAAATACCTATCACCGCTACGCTGCATCATCGCTTCCTCTTTGAAAAAATACTGACGTATCTTCAAGCGACATCATTAACCGAAGGAAAAATCGAGCATGGATCAGAAACTATTGAACGAGCTCCTCTAGGAGCGCACGTCGCAAAAAAGAAAGTACTTCCAGGCTGGCTAGCGCGCGAGACAAGGGCGTCACTTCCTTGGGCTGAGTTAACCACGTGCATGCAAGCAAGACCTATACCTTTTTGTGGCCTTTCAGGGAAGTGTGCGGCCAATGTAGCCTGCGTGCAGCCCTAAAGAAAATGTAGCCTGTGTGCAGCCGTGCATATATGTCTGCATGCTTGTTTAGTCCCATCTCGCATGGCTAGACAGAATGTGACAGAGAGCTCGGCTATATGAGGAGCCTAGGCGGGAAGGATTGCTAGGCACACACGCGCGCGAACTAGCTTTTCGGCGTGCTCAGTATAAACAGAATACCAAACCGAATTAGCAGTTAACCAAAATTTCGGTTTTTGGAAATTTTATGCCATTTTTGGTTTGTATTTTTCTTAACCAAAATTCAATAAATACCAAATTTTAATAACCAAAAATTCGGAATGCCCAGGCCTAGTATTAAGCAACATGGGACAGTGGTCATAAGTCTCTTTTACCAGTTTTCGAACAAAAGTAAATGGAACACAACTTCCCAGGAGCTAGACATTAAGACTATGTCTAATTTCTCTAGGGTAGGATTTCGCTGCTTATCTGACCAGGTATATAGACCACCACTCATATCTACTTCTCTAAAGGAATGTGTTGATAATAGAATTAAGATATCATAGGAATGTCTGAGACTAGTTTTCTTGTTTTTTCTCACTAGCATGGCTCAAGATACTAAAATCACCTCACACAATGTAAAGACAACCAATATTATTACGGAAATCAGCTAATCCAATTAGGAATTCTTATTTAAATTCCTCATCGGCAGAGCCATAGACCACCGAGATGATGTATCTTATTTTTTTAACTCTTATCTCATAGCAGAAATTTCATAATGCACTTACCAGACTGACAGAAAACAATATATAGAGAGTCTTTTTTCATACCACACAGGATCCACTAAATTTGCCTAAGGAATTCGCTTCAAGCAAAAAAGTATCTCCAGTCTCAAATTTCCTCAAAAATTTCAACATTTTTTTTCATAGTTTCCTGAATCCCTAGAAAATGCAAACGATGGTCCTTTATTAAATCAAATAGATAGGTTACCATACCTCTCTTCCCAAATCCTCTACGGTTCCAAAAGAGACTAATCATTATTGTTTATTCTTTTTAGGGGTGTGAGTTCTCAAATTAATAGCATTGCATGCAATGAACTAACCACTGCATGTCGTGTTTGGTAGTCTCAAGTCATTAAAAGCATGCACACCCCACATCTCTTATTGGTTGATATGTCAAGAAACAAGAAACGATGTAGAATTTAATGCACCGCGTCTAAGTGTTTTGGGATTATTTGGTTTTCGTAAGATGACTTACACACCTAGACGGAGGGAGTACTAGGTGTCACTAGGGGCACGGTACGTAGCACCTGCATTGGAACCCACATTATTGTTCTAACTTCTAGTAGTAGGTTCAGTAATCAGAACATTCACTTTGTTCTCCCCCCTAGATTTAACAACAGTAAAATTATCCTCATCAACTTCATTATCATTCATCCAATTAGTATTAAGGGGGGATTTGTTTCTAGCTCCATCGGTAATACAAAGGTGCTAGCCTTTTGTTTTGCATTACCATCACATTTTTTCTGGAATATTAGTTCTAGATTTTTCTAATTCCCTCACAACATCAATCACGGGAAAAATATTATCACGAATAACAACACCCATCCTAGCAGCTTTACTCATAATTTCCATATTGGGAAGAACATCAGAAGTACTTGGGGAAGATATGTCATCATCACCTTGCAGATTTCTCTTCCTTATAATATTAATTGCCTTAGCTTTCTGTTCTCTATATTAGCTCCAGCAGTCCTCTGGCTTAATCTTACTTGCACCTCCTCTATCACAGGGAGAGTAGGGATGATTTCCACCCACTCTCCAATAGTTTCAGACTGGTCGACATATGCAGAGGGGTTTTTCTGACAAGACAAATCCCAGGGTTCAAGCTCAGTAACCACATTTTTCCGAGGACAACAACCAAATAGGAAGAATATTGCAGAGTAGCAAGAGAATTAACAACCACCTGCACAATATTCACCCTAGTATTTTCATATGCAACAACAACATGAGACTAAACATCCACATCATCCTCACACGAACCCATATTTCCCTTAGTTGTAGTGTGATTCAGGAGATCATTGTCTATTTCTTCTCTTTCCTCTTCAGAGTTATCACTCTCCACATGCTCTTTTTCAACGTCCGCATTTGTCCACATGAGCGCGTCTTTTTTCCTGTTAGGAGGGTGGAGCCACAATGTCCTTCTCATGCCCAAACTGTCGACTTTTCTGGATAATAATTTACTGTCAAAGATAAAGACTTACCCTTATGGCCTAGGTACTTCCTAATTTTTAGTGGAGGTATTCCTATGTAGTTAAGTTGGACTACCAGTTAATTTTAACCACTAGATTGGAATGAACAGATTGTCCATAATGAATCCAGGTACCGTAAATAACTCAAAATTGAAAGCAGTGGAGTAAATGGAGAAAAATATCTTTTAGGGATAAGTACAAACATCTCTTCTCCTTCTTCCCGTATTCTTTCCTATTTTAAAAATCCAAAATGTTTAGCTCAAACTGTAGGTCAGATTCTAATCTGGCTTCACCATTAAACCCGTCGCGATGATACATTCAAAAGTAGATACCGTATTAGTATGTTTCGATGATTTTTTACTTTTGGATCCAAAGTTACCATGCCCGAGCTACGCCAGTTATCACCCCTACATTATGTAAGCTATTTGGTGTTTACAGTGAAGTTACCACAGACATACAAAATGGTTCCCCCCAACCTTCTCCTTACATGCAGCATGCACATGAGGAAAAAGGACCAATATCATCTAAATTCTTCTCATTTCAGAAATTTTAAAAAAAAGTTGTAGCTCAAACGTCGTTTCGATTCAGAATCCATTTTCACGATAAAATCTATCGCAAGGAGACCGTTCAGACTAAATCCCATATTGGTACGTGGACCTTTTTGCGGGTCAAAAGTTACCAAGCCCGATGGTAAGTATATTACCATCTCTGCGGTACATAAGTTACCACACGTTTTATGCAGAAATTATCAGAGTATGTTTCAACAACATTTTTTTAATCAAATTATCATGATGTTGTACATAAATGGTTAGATGTTCTGTGGTGCGTAAATTAACATGCTATTTATAAAAAAGATTTTTGGTATATATTTCAAAAAAAAAAAACCTCGGGTCAAAGACACCAGGCCCATGTACCCAATTTACCAGCCCTACGATGCGTAAATTACCATGTTATTTACACAAAAGTTACTGTGGTACGTTTCCATAATTATTTTTCCCAGCAAAGTTAGCATACCGAGGGTACTTAAGTAACTCGGTTGCGAGTTCAAATCACACCTTTAACAAAAAAAAAAATCATAAATGAACCTATGGTTGGATGGTTAGGAGGACAATGATATCCACAGCCCACCAGAGTTTAAGTCCTAGGCTTGACGTTGATACTCACATTTTTTTGGATTTATTTTAGGTCTTCTGGCGATGTGCGTTCATTGGGTGTTTACTCTTACTTGACATAAAACAATTAGGGACGAGTTGGTTATCGGGGCAATGTGGATATTTTTACAACCAGGATTCAAATCCCCACCCTTACATTCTTTTTCCTAAAAAAGGGGATGAAAAAACCTATAAACCATAGTTAAGGTGGTGATGGAGCAGAAACAAGCAGGGATGAGAGCCAGGAAAACTGATAGAAAGAAAACCGGGAGGGAGGACTCGACGGGAGAGAAACAAGTAGGGATGAGAGAAAACCGAAAGAGAGAGCAAGCGGGATCATGCGGCCAGTGCACGAGGGAAGAGGATCAGGTGGTGCTAGAGGCGTTTGACCATAAAGCTAAAAGAGTAACGTTCGCCAAATAAGTTCTGTGAAAATTAAATTATACTACTATTCCTGCTCTAGTTGATAAAACCGCGCACTCTATTGCAAGGGACTTCAGATAACAGACGTGGTTTCAGTTAGTAATTTGTAGTATCTCTACATTCACAACCTCAGAGGAGCTGCAGATTTTGACAATTATATTGCTACATCACACATGAACAGAACTTCCTCTCTAATCATGGTCTAATAATTGTAGAGAAAAAGAGTAATTTGCTTCCCACTGCATATTATGAGTATTTGGGGTGCATCCACCAACACCTACTGCGATAAAATCCATGTTCCTAACTTCCTATATTGTGATTTATGCCCCTAAAGCCATAATTTATGCGGGACATCAGATCTTCCTAGCTTCACTTCAGGTGTTGCATTGTCACGTCTGATTCATTGGTTGCATCTGTTTGTTTCAGAATTTAGAGTCTGATTGTTCTATTTATTCTTCAGGAAAGCTATACTATTGGAACACAGAACCACTCCTCTACGGCTCTACTCGTGCATGCAGTATTGGAACGGGTGATGTACTAACTCCAGCTCCTGATCTAACCACTCGAGACTCGACATCTCCTACTCCATCACCACCTCAACTACATAAGCACACGCACGCTTCATCATGCTACACCATCCACAACCACAGCCACAGAGCAGCAAGCACACAAGCAAGAAACACGATCGAGAAGCTGCCAGCCAGCCATGGAGGTCATGTCATCCATAGCCGTGCTCCTACTCCTCTCCTGCTCGCTCACGGCGGCGACGGCGCCGGCCGGCACGATTGAGCGCGTGTCCAAGCAGCAGATCCTGGCGAGCATCCCACCAGGAGGGCACGCCAGCCCGCCCGTGCTGTTCCTCACGTCTCCCTCTGGCAAGTACGCGGCCTACTTCGTGCGCACCCACACCGCGCCAGGCGCCGGCGGGCTTGGCGCCGACTTCTGCTACGTCGAGGTGATGGCCGGTGGTGAGGGCGAAGGCGGTAGCGCTGCCCACGCGAGCGCGTGGGAGTCGGAGTGCCGGCCGGTGAGCACGGTCAACACGTGCACCCTGCTCTTCTCGTGGCACGGGCTGGAGGTGTTCGACGGGGCCGAGGAGGTGTGGCACGGCGAGACCAACACCGACGGGACCAACTTCCTCCAGACGCTCGAGATCGTCGACGACGGCGACATGCGCGTCCGCGACAAGGACGGCGAACTCGCGTGGCGCGCCAGCGACGAGCCCCGCCACGCGCAGCACTGCGGCGCGCCGGGGTCCCCGGGCCTCGCGGCCGCGCTGCCGCCCTTCGCCGAGCCCATTGGCGCGCACAGCAGCAACCTGCCCTTCGGCCAGGTGGAGGGCGGCAACGGCCACGCGGCCGAGCTACCGCAGGCGGCGGAGCTCGGGGACGGGGTTGCTCCAGGGGCCGGAGCCTTTGCCGGCGTAGGAGGAGTTGCCCCGGGAGCAGGCGGCTTGGGCGACGGGTACGGCTACGGCATTGCACCAACGGCGGGAGGCGGCGGAGGTGTTGCCGCGGGGACAGGAGGAGGACCCTTGGGTGACGGCTACGGGATTGCACCGGGCGCCGGGACAGGAGCCTTCGATGGTACCGGGGACATGGGCGGACAGGGTGCAGCCGCGACGGCGGCGGGGGCTGCGGGCGGTGTGGCCGGAGCGGCAGCGTTCGGCAGCCAGCCGCTGGTGGACAACAGCCCCTACGACAGCGGAGCCTACAAGGGCAGCCGTGGGGCCCGTCTCGCGGCGATTGGAACCGTGGTTTTCGTCGGTGCCATTGCCGTGGGTTTCTGATCAGGAAGACGAATCAATGGCGAAAGCGCGGGCAACATCTATAGTGCAATGCAATCGCGTTTCTTAAGGAGTTGTGAAGTTGTGATATAATGAATCTACTGTACTTGTTAATCATGTAATTTGTGTACTACAATTGTATCAAAGTCAATACAATTTGATAAATTAAATTGTATCATTTGACATTTTGTTCTCTAGTCTATTGCAGCCTTTATTAAGAGCAATACTCGTCTATAGATGACCCCCTCCCCTCTCCCCTCCTGTGTCACCCCCATAGGCCGTGGAGGGAACCCTAGCCGCCGCTGGGAACCCCCCCCCCCTCCCCTGCCGTCGCTAGAGGGTGTGACCCCGTTGACAATCGATGATAGATCACCAGAATATGTGTAGCCTGTTGCAACGCACGTGGCAGTTAACTAGTATTCATTCCAGAAAACTTGTACCTATAGGTATTTCTTCAAATATATATAGTATCAAATTCTTTTGACTATTGCTAGCACATAGAAAACATCTTCTTCTGCAGGGACAACCACATAATTCAAACATTTGAATACAGATTCTAGATCCTCCCCACAAACTCAAAATAAGCAACTCCTACCCTTATCACTAATTCAAATGACCTAATTTTGAGTACATTGTCATAATATGTAGAACACATTAGAAGCACATATTATATAGTTTTGAAGAAGAAAAAGTCACTATACCACCATCCATACTATAAAGGAGTTCCTTATGATAATTCCAAACCTACAAGTGTCTTGCAACATTTTAAAATTTTAGATGGAAAAGCTCAGCTCATTAGTCCTCTTTGGCACATTGATGCGGAGCATCCCACGGTCATCCCCATGGACACTACTTCGACTACCCAAGCTCCAAGTGGACCCATGGCAAGAGCTCGAGCACGTGCTATTCAATCGGAGGTGACATCTCTCCTACTTGAGCTTTCCTTACATTCAAGTGAGACATGGCTGCCACACTAGTGCAGAACCGGGCTTTAGCGCCGGTTCGTAAGGGCCTTTAGTGCCGGTTCCAAAACCGCTAAAGAGTGGAGACTAAAGCTCCCCCCCTTTACTACCGGTTCGGCACGAACCGGCGCTAAAGTGCCACCACGTTGCACGAGCCAGGCCCGGGTGCTGGTAGACCATTAGTACCGGTTGGTAACACCAACCGGTACTAAATGTTTGGGGGTGGGGTGGGGGGGTTGGTTTTATTTCTTATTTTCTATTAATTTTGTGTTTTCCATTTATTTTTTTTGTTTGCTGGTATTTTACGATACTACATATTGTACACGTTATGCATATATATAAATAGATTTTCTCGTAGAATCGCATATATATATATATATATATATATATATATATATACACACACATACATACATACATACAATTTCTCATACATGTTGCCTTGGTGCCTTCGGAGCACGATGACAAGTGGTTCATGGGGCGCTAGCGGGTAATAGTATTCTCCTTTGGAATCTATGACCTGGTCGAGCAAAAATCCCGCTATTTCCTCTTGAAGTGCTAGTATGCGGTCCGTTGGTAGGAGCTGCTCCCACACCTCTCTGAACTGTTAAGAAGGAGATCAATATGCATGTGTATTAGTTGTGTGACTAGATATCGATAATGGTGTGAATAGTGTTCTGACAAACGTACCCAGTCCCGTCTTTGAGATCTGCTCCTTTCGGACGCCATCATGCGAATGTTCTCGCAAACATAGTATGCACACAGATCATTTCCCCGCACCTGCTTTAGGGCCTTTACGAGAATGGAATTGAATCAGATAAAGATGAATCAAGCATGATAGTTAATTAATGGTATTGAAACAAGAATTAAAGAGATGGTAGCTAGCTAGGTAGCTAGTACTACTTGATTACTTACCTTTGGTCGATACCAAAACAACTTTTTTGCCCATTTGCCTGGAATCACCTTGATGAACTTTGCCCAAGCCTGCCCACCGGCAAAGAAAATAAATAAAGGGGTTATTAAATAGTTCATATCAGGATATGACGAACTAAATAGGCCGAGATATAGTTAATAATGATTGAAATTACCTGTTGACTATCCCCTTGACGATGGTGTAGTCACTTTCTTCTTTAAGTAGTGAGTCTAGTACTTCAACTTTTCCTTCCTCAACTTTAATGTCTAACAAGATCCAGTGGAAATTGCATGCACACACGTTTGCATGTCTTAATTAAGCGGGCATGTGCATAACACTAATCAACTACCGTAAACCCTATACACTTAATTATTAACATATAGCTAGCTAGTAAGCAAAAACAGAATTTGTAGTACAAGACAGTGTGACTCACAGGAAGTTGTAAGGAAGTAGTATATCTTGATTGGTATTGAGGCGCTTGAAGAACTCTAGCATGCTTTCCTCTAAACTTGCTCGATAAGTTGGAAGATTCCATGTGTACTCATTAATGGTATTTGGGTCAATGAACCCAATGCCATAGCGTCCAGATTTTTTCATTTCATACATCTTCATCCTGCATATAATACCACAGAAAAGAATATAGTGAGGATAATTACATGTAATGATTGATCAAAATGATCACTACAGCTAGCTTGAGACTTCAATTATAGAAAGAAATCACTTACAGACAATAGCAACTGACGATAGATTTGTCGAGTGCGTCTTGATTGTATAAGTGAAATAGTTCTGAATACTCAACAGACAGAGCTTTCTCATGGAGGTAATGCTCCTCCTTGACATTCACCATGAGGGACACTCGATTGGAAATCTTGGTAATGTTCATGTATCTTGGGAGATCGTGTAAAATGTATTCCCATTTATCTCGTACCCTTTGAAAGTCATTATATTCGAAGATAGTAACTGGGACAGCGAGTACATGTCATCTTCAATATCGCCATCATGCATGGCACGTTTGTCGGGGGGATGAACCCCGGGCAGGCAACGGAACCCGGATCCTCTTCAAAAATAGCGGGGCCCGCACCGCCCCGGAAACCAGCACGCGCCTAGCCGGGTCGCTCGACCCGGCAGGGCCCGCAACTCGGCCAAACCCCTCGACTCGGCAAGGTACGTCGACCCGACCGCAGTAGCTGGCACAAGACAACTCAACTCGGCCAAGCCCCTCGACTCGACAAGATACGTCGACCCGGCGCCGCCGTGGCTTCCCCAGCAAGCCAACCCACCCGTGGCATCCACGGCAACCCAGCCACGGGTCAGCTCCCATTCCATGCAGGCCGTACGATGGGACGAGACCTCAACCACCGATGACCAAGACAACAGTGTTCCCGTCCATGCCTATGGTCAGCCGGGGCGTGGCAACAGTGCCCCTTGCCTACCCGCTGACCAGGGCTGGCGTGGCAACAGTGATCCCGCCCTCGCCGCTGACGGCAGCAAGCAGCAGCCTGACGGAGAGCACTGTACACGACTCGACTCGGGCACACCCTGATGATCGACAAGACGGCGCACAGTCCCCCTAGGCACGCGGGGCCCGCACCTAGGGGAACCCGGTGAACCACAAGCCCACAAGTGGGACCTAGCCCGGTACCCCGGACACCGACAATACGGGCCCACCACCTTGGCATATTACCATTGTAACCCTGCGTGGGTTGAGCTACAAAACCCCCCAGGAGCCCACAGGGGCAAGACGAGAGGCGAAGCAATACAAGGCACCTATAAGAGAAACACAGGCAAGCATAGGACTACCCACCCAACAGCGACACCGGGGAGAAGGAACAGCCCGAGCCTCGGCCAACTTCCTTCCTCCTCCGTACAGCTCCAGGAGCAACATTGTACTATCGATCATCCAACTAAACTCGGCAGGACTAGGGGTGTTATCTCTCCGGAGAGCCCCGAACCTGGGTATGTCCGGCGTCCCGCGCCCGCGCATATCAACCTCGCCTATGGAGCCCACCAGCGCCCTCGTCCCTTGGCATCTGTCGTGCGCCCACCACGACAACGTTTCTCCCACCAACCGGCGAAAGTCCTCATTTGTTCACGTGTAATCCGGTCGTCAGACTGCTCCGGGTATTTGGAGTGTAGAAAATTCTTGTGTTCCTCCATATACGGAGCCACCAAGGCGGAATTCTGTAGAACTGTGTAGTGTGTTTCAGTGAGAGAATGCATGTCCATACATATTATTTGATCCACTCCTACGGTCTTTTCGTCTTTCTTACGGTCTTCTCCGTGCCATCGCATCGCCTTCGCATGCTCTTTGTTTTGGAACAAACGTTTCAACCGTGGTATTATAGGAGCATACCACATCACCTTGGCAGGAATCTTCTTCTTGGGGCGCTCGCCCTCGACATCACCAGGGTCATTGCGAGTGATCTTATAACGCAATGCACCGCATACCGGGCAAGCGTTCAAATCCTCGTACTCACCGCGGTAGAGGATGCAGTCATTAGGGCATGTATGTATCTTCTGCACCTCTAACCCTAGAGGGCAGACAACCTTCTTTGCTTCATACGTACTCTCGGGCAATTCGTTGTCCTTTGGAAGCATATTCTTTATCATTACCAGCAACTTTCCAAATCCCTGATACACCATTCTCTGCCTTCCATTGCAGCAATTCCAGTGTGGTGCCCAACTTTTTTTTGTCAGCTTCACAATTCGGGTACAACAATTTCTTGTGATCCTCTAACATGCGCTGCAACTTCTTCTCCAAATCACTTGCGCAGTTTCTCTTTGCATCGGCAATGGCCTGACCTAGATCATCAACAGGCTCATCTGATGCCTCTTCTTCAGCTTCTTCCTGCATTGCCAGCTCAGCTTCTTCCCCGTTGTTGTATCATCATATTCAGGGAACCTGTCGGTGTCAAAACCGAAGGATCTCGGGTAGGGGGTCCCGAACTGTGCGTCTAGGCGGATGGTAATAGGAGACAAGGGACGTGATGTTTTTACCCAGGTTCGGGCCCTCTCGATGGAGTTAAAACCCTACTCCTGCTTGATTAATATTGATGATATGGGTAGTACAAGAGTTGATCTACCACGAGATCAGAGAGGCTAAACCCTAGAAGCTAGCCTATGGTATAATTGTTGTTCGTCCTATGGACTAAAACTCTCCAGTTTATATAGACACCGGAGAGGGCTAGGGTTACATAGAGTCGGTTACAATGGGAGGAGATCTTCATATCGTATCGCCAAGCTTGCCTTCCATGCCAAGGAAAGTCCTATCCGGACACGGGACAAGGTCTTCAATCTTGTATCTTCATAGTCCGGGAGTCCGGCCAAAGGTCATAGTCCGGCCATCCGGACACCCCCTAATCCAGGACTCCCTCAGTAGCCCCCGAACCAGGCTTCAATGACGATGAGTCCGGCGCACAAATTTGTCTTTGGCATTGCAAGGCGGGTTCTTCTGCAAATTCCATGTACCTGTCGAATAGTGTCTGGCTTCTGGTGCATGCTGTGCTCCTTGGCTTCTGTGCCCAATAATGGCCATCTTCCACGTGTCAAACGAATGCGAAAAGCCAGGGACTTTTTTCATTTACCCCCCCAGCTGCGTAAATGAGCCGCCCATAAAAGAGACGGGGATTTAGATCCAAATCACACCATCTTCCCTCCGCGAGCATTCATCGGAGCGCATTCGACAGAGATCCATTCCATCATGGTCGGCCGACGCAGCTCCTCCTCTCGCCCCTCCAGCCCTTGGCCTGGAGATTGGGAGAGGTGTTCCGTCCCGCACAGCGAGCTAGTAGCGCTCCAATCCAAGGGGCTCCCCCCAGCATATATGGTCCCAGTTCGAGCCGGGCTTGCTACCTATAGTGGCGGAGAGCAGGCGGAGAGCGTCCCCAATCCCTCCAAAGGAGAGCGGGTATGCCTTGTCCCTTATTTAATAAGAGGGCTCAGATTTCCAATTCATCCGTTTCTCCGGGGGCTACTGGAGTTTTATGGCCTCCAGCTACACAACCTTACGCCTGCCTCCATACTGCATATTGCGGGCTTCGTGGCCCTTTGCGAGCTATTTTTGAGCATTGAGGCCCATTTCGCGCTGTGGAAGAAGTTGTTCTGCCTCGTGCCCCGCTCTCAGGAGGGGTCGATTTATCGAGTGGGCGGAGCCAAACTATGGCGCATCGCCGGGACCGGATATCTATCGGGAACCCCAAAGAAGGCGTCCGAGGACTGGCCTTCAGAATGGTTTTATATAGAAGACATTCCCCTGCCGGACCCTGTACGGATCGGCCTCCCTGAGTTCCATAATGCTCCCTTGAAGAAACACCCGAGCTGGCGTCCATGGAGCCCTCAAAGGGAAACTGACAGGGATGTCCTTTACCCGATGAGCCGGATAAGGTTGTTAGCTCACTCCAGACTGACCATGATCGAAGTCATGGCCACATGCATTACGCGGGGGGTGCAGCCGCTTCAGTACAGAGGCCACCCCATGTGGGATTTCAACGGGGAGGATGACGCCACTCGGTGCGGTCGCAAGGGGCCGGATTCGGCTGCCACTCTAACGAAGATCTTATCCGCTTTGTATAAGGGAGAAGAGGAGGAATTCCTCCGTGTCAACCCACGGGCGGATTCTCTATGAACAATCCTCCAAGCTGGGTAAGCGACCACTTTCACTTGTATATCCGTTTTCAAATTCCCATAGTTAAGAACTTAGTCTAGCAATTTTAACACAGGAGCTTCGCCAGACTGTAAAGGAGATAAACAGCCCTCCTCCACAACCCGAGGACCCGGAACGGTCCCTCGACCCGGACTCCCAAGAGGACCCGGACTTATGCGTGGAGCTGATTGATGGGGTGTTTCATCAAGTGAGTGAGGACAACACCTTAGTGGCCATTACGGCCGATTATCCCGGACTACTTCCAGCCTCAAAGGTAACCGAGACCGAAGTGCCAGTACTTTCAAGAGGATCCATCCATGCTTATTTTTTGATCGTTGTAAACCAATAGCATTGTTTTTTTTGCAGGGGAAATCCTTGAGGCGGAGGGCCGAGCCCGCGGTGGCTAGCCAACAAGGGCCATTGAGGCCCGGCGGGCTAAAAAGAAGCGCGGACCAGATCGAGACGCCGGCGCAACGGTACAACGTGCGACTTTAATGCCCAGGGTTTATTCCTTCAAGGCATACTAACGTTCATGCTCTCTTCAGGAAGAAGAGCGCCCGCCGGACTATATCCACCGGCCAGGCTTCAAGGCTGGGTCCGAAAGCAGAGGCGAACACGGGGCGCGCACTGGACGCTCCTCCAACAAAGGACATGGATGGGCTATCTGCCACCAATTCAGAGGTGGATAGTGCCATGAACCACAGGCGTCGCCGGACTGTTCTTCGTGACGCATGTTTTTCCCAAGAGGCGTTGGACGCCTTTAATATGGGAGATGCGTACCTCCGTGCCGCTCAAAATGGTCTAGCCAGAGCCACAGAGCAGTATGTAAAAGACATACGGGTGAGTAAATCTGATGGTTATATATGTCAGTAGCCCCCGAGACTTGAAACAGTTAAAATAATTGATTTAAGAATCATTTGTTATGCAGGATCTTACAAAAAAGAATACGCAACTGTCCCAGGAGCTGGAAGAGTGCAAGGCACAACTTGAGGCCGCACTACCCGCTACAGAGAATGCCAAGGGGACCCCCTCAGGTAATATATGCGTCGAAAGATAAGTATGTTGTGAAGTGCAGCATGTGTGCAATTCTGACAATAACAGTGCAGATGGGGCCGGAGTGGATCCGGACAAGCAACAACTCTTGCGCCAGTTAAAGGCCGGCGAGAGCGTGCTTACGAAGGTAAGGCAAGAGAAGAACAAGCTTCAAGATGCCAATACCCAACTGGGCGAGGAAGTAAAGGATGTTCGTGCTCAGCTGTCGGATTCCGTAAAGGAGAATCGGCGACTTCGACACGGCATTTTTAGTAAGTGCTTGAATGAATCTTCGAAAAAGAGTTCGGCGAGGAAGTCGATTGACAGAGTTATGTCTGTAGATATGCTGACAGGTCGGCCTGCGGAGGAAATGCCCAGTTCTATGGGTGACCTTCTTCCCGAGCTATCGCAACTGCACGAACGAGTTCGGCAGGTGATGCAAGGCGTCGTCTAGGCTTTGTGGCCATCCCTCTCCATGCCCGAAGGACTTGGAGAGCTTGCAGAGAAGCTGAAGGGAGCGCGGCAGCGCTTCCGATTATGGAAGATATCGGCCTGCCGTCAAGGCGCTAGGGAGGCCTGGGCCATGGTGAAGACGCGATACACGAAGGCTGACCCAAACCACATGGCCGAGGTCAGACCTGTGGGGCCCGACGGGAAGGAGATCCCTGTCAGTTTAGTGTACGGCCAGGTAGAGCTGGCCGCCAAGTATTCCCAATAGGACTGTAAATTAGACAGCCTGTTGGATGGTATTGAAGAAGAACATACCCAGTCAAATTGACTATGTAATTTAAAATGACATGTAAAATGCCTTCTAGCCGGATTGTAGATCATTTGTCATTGCGGACCTTTTTGCTTCAACCTCTGGACCCGATAGTCCGGAGTGTGTCCGAATACCCTCTTGGTTATGTAAGAACCGGGGCATGCATGGAGACCAGGCGTAGGGGTCATAAGTGCTTTAGCAGACAAGTGCCCAACTAGTTCTGTTATATTACATGGTTAGTAAGAAACATCTTCCAGGGAGAATAGTTCCGTTAGGGGTTCCTTTCCCTGGGAGGCATGCCCTAAAGTGCATGTCCGGACTGCAAAAAAAGTAGAAAAGCATCTGGGGGCAGATAAATAAACAAGTGAAAAATCATCTTTTAGTTCACCGACCGAATATTCCCTTAAGAACGCTAGCTTTCGGCTTCACCCAGTCTGAGGTACACATCCGGCTGACCCGGCAGTAACAATCGTAGAGGTGCTCCCTTTACCACCTAGCCGAACAATCGGGAACGTAGGGGTAAGCACATGAGCCAGGCAACCCAGCTTGGCCAAAACTTAAGTCATATCGATGCATATAATGGTGAATAAAAGGTTCATGCGGAAGTGTCACACATGTGTTGGGCATGAGGCCCGTGTATATAAGCTTCTGATAAAGAAGCCCCCAGGTATAGTGAGTGCGGGTGGCGCATCAATTATGTGCGAAAAATACGCAAGCGAGCCCTTAAAGGCTTGTAAGAGAAAGGGAGGGAGAAGGAGAGAAATATAAGGCAGCTGATTTATATAAAAAAGGGACAGAGGAAGGAGACAAACACAGAGTCTGGCGCTAGGCGTAGAATCTTCGTAGGCGTGCTGCGTTCCATGGGTTCGGCTCGAGTCGGTTATCCGATGCATTTCGCAGACGGTACGCCCCACCAGTCAGGACTTGGTCGATTACGAAGGGACCCTCCCATTTGGGCTTGAGTTTGTCCTTTTTCTTGTCCGGCAGGCGTAGAACTAGTTCGCCAACATTGTAAGTTTTGGCCCGTACTTCTCTTCTTTGATATCTTCGAGCCTGCTGTTGATAGAATGCGGAACGGGCTTTTGCCACGTCGCGCTCCTCCTCCAATGCGTCCAAGCTGTCCTGCCGATCGAGCTCGGCTTCTCTTTCTTCGTACATGCGCATGCGAGGTGAGTCAAGAATTATGTCGCAGGGCAGGACTGCCTCTGCGCCGTATACCATAAAAATGGTGTAAATCTGGTAGTGCGATTCGGCGTGGTCCGCAGCCCCCAGAGTACGGAGTCAAGCTCCTCTACCCAGTGCGTGTTAGATTCCTTGAGGGATCACACTAATCTGGGTTTGATGCTGCTCATGATTAGACCATTGGCTCGATCGACTTGACCGTTAGTTTGTGGGTGATAGACTGAAGTGTAACCGAGCTTAATGCCCATGTTTTTGCACCAGAGTTTAACCTCGTCGGCCGTAAAGTTTGTGCCGTTGTCAGTAATGATGCTGTGGGGGACGCCGTAACGGTGTACGACCCCTGATATGAAGTCTATCACTGGTCCGGATTCGGCCGTCTTAACAGGCTTGGCCTCTATCCATTTGGTGAATTTATCCACCATGACCAGTAGGTATTTGTGCTTGCGGGTTCCTCCTTTGAGGGGTCCAACCATGTCAAGCCCCCAGACTGCAAAAGGCCAGGTAATGGGTATAGTTTGGAGGGCGGTAGGTGGCATGTGGCTTTGATTAGCAAATAGTTGGCAACCGACGCATCACTGGACTAAATCCTGAGCATCTGCCCGGGCCGTCGACCAATAAAATCCAGTACGGAAGGCCTTGCTTACAAGGGCCCGAGCTGCAGCGTGGTGCCCGCCGAGTCCGGCGTGAATTTCAGCCAGAAGGTTCCGCCCTTCCTCTTCGGAGATACACCTTTGAAGGACTCCGGTGGTGCTTTTCTTATAGAGCTCTCCTTCGTGGACTTTATAGGTTTTAGATCGCCACACTATGCAGCGTGCCTCATTTTGGTCCTCGGGAAGTTCCTGCCTAGTTAAGTAGGCAAAGAATGGTTCTGTCCACGGGGCAATTACTGCCATTATTACGTGGGCTGAGGGTGTGACTTCGTTGGCGGAGTCTTCCGTTGTGTCAGAATGTTTGGTGTCAGGTGGTGCGGCCAGGTCTGGATTGTTATTTCCGGATTCCCCTTCCCACTGTATGGATGGCTTGAATAGCCTTTCCAGGAAAATGTTGGGAGGGACTGCATCGCGCTTTGCGCTGATGCGTGCCAAGATGTCTGCTGCCTGATTGTTTTCCCGGACTATATGGTGAAATTCGAGCCCTTCGAACCGAGCTGACATATTTAGGACGGCGTTGCGATAAGCTGCCATTTTCGGATCTTCGGCATCAAAGTCTCCGTTTATTTGGGATATCGCGAGGTTCGAATCCCCACGCACCTCTAGGCGTTGAATGCCCATGGAGACTGCCATTCGGAGGCCATGTAGAAGGGCCTCGTATTCGGCTGCATTGTTGAAGTCCGTATACATTATCTGGAGTACATATTGGACTGTATCTCCTGCTGGGGACATCAGAATGACGCCAGCCCCCAGACCCGCCAGCATTTTTGAGCCGTCGAAGTGCATGGTCCAGTTGGAATATGTGCCATACTCTTTAGGGAGTTCGGCTTCAGTCCATTCAGCGACAAAGTCGGCCAAGGCTTGCGACTTGATGGCTCGCCGTGGCTTATAGGTTATGTCGAACGGGAGGAGGTAATGGCCCATTTGGCAATCTGGCCTGTTGCGTCGCGGTTGTTTATGATATCATTAAGAGGTACTTCAGAGGCTACTGTTATTGAACACTCTTGAAAGTAGTGTCGTAGCTTCCGGGATGCCACGAACACTGCGTATGCTATCTTTTGGTAATGCGGGTACCGGGACTTGCATGGAGTGAGGACAGTGGACACGTAGTAGACTGTTTTCTGGACAGGGAATTTGTGTCCGTCCGTTTCTCGTTTGACGCCGAGGGCTGCGCTTACAACTTGGTGAGTTGTCGCGATGTATAACAACATTGGTTCGCCGATGTTAGGCACGGCCAGGACCGGGTTTGTTGCCAGTATGGCTTTTATTTCTTCGAGTCTGGCCGTGGCGGCATCCGTCCACTCGAAGTGTTCGGTGCACCGGAGGAGGCGGTAAAGGGGTAATGCCTTTTCCCCTAAGCGGGAGATGAAGCGGCTTAGAGCCGCCACGCATCCAGTCAATTTTTGTATTTGCTTGAGATATTTTGGAATATCCAATTGTGACAGAGCTCAGATCTTGGCGGGGTCTGCTTCAATTCCTCTACCGGATACGATGAAGCCCAAGAACTTTCCAGCTGGTACGCCGAAAACGCATTTTTCCGGGTTAAGCCTAATGTCATATGTTCGGAGGTTATCGAACGTGAGCCTCAAGTCGTCTATTAGAGTTTCGACATGCTTTGTTTTGACGACCACGTCATCCACGTATGCTTCAACTGTTTTGCTGATCTGGTTGTCCAGACATGTATGAATCATGTGCTGATATGTTGCGCCGGCATTTTTGAGCCCGAAGGGCATTGTGTTGAAGCAGAATGGGCCGTATGGGGTGATGGATGTTGCTGCGGCTTGGTCTGACTCTGCCATCTTAATTAGGTGGTAGCCAGAGTATGCGTCGGAGAAACACAATGAATCGTGTCCTGCGGTGGCGTTGATGATTTGATCAATGCGGGGGAGGGGGAAGGGATCCTTTGGGCAGACCTTGTTGAGGTCTTTGAAATCGACGCATAGGCGCCAGGATTTGTCCTTCTTTGGTACCATCACCAAGTTTGCTAGCCAGTCCGGATGTTTTATATCTCTGATGAATCCGGCTTCCAGTAGTTTGGCTATGTCGGATTTCGGGTTCCGGCAGACCCTCTAGATTCGAACACTGGGGTGCGTGCGGAGATTTCGCCCTCTGCCTACCTGCACCTCACCGCCTCGCTACAATCTAAGCAATCAAAGGAACAACACAAGAGACACAGAGTTTATACTGGTTCAGGCCACCATTATGGTGTAATACCCTACTGCAGTGTGTGGTGTGGTGGATTGCCTCTTGGGCTAATGATGAACAATACAAGGAAGAATAGTCTCGCGAGGGTCTGTTCTTGGCTGGTGTGATGGACTAATAGGGGGAGCTCAATTGCTCTCTCTCCTGGTTTCCTGGTGATGACCGGATGCCTCTACCTTGTGGTGGCTAGTCCTATTTATAGGCAAAGGCCCCGTGCCTCTTCCCAAATATCGAGCGGGAAGGGTGCCAACAATTGGCCATTTTGAAGGGGAACATCTAGTACACTTATCCTGACTAAAGTTGGTCCTCGCCTGCCAAAGGCTCTGGTGGTGACGCCGGCTTGGGCTCCTGCCGTTCTGCTGGTCTTGGTCTTGTTGCACCAAAATGGATGCCTTTACTTGATGATCTCGCCTGCGCTTGCTCCCTATACACCAAAGAGGAAAGAAGGACACTGCGCGGGCTGGCGCCGGCCTGGCACCCTTGGTCGTCATGGCTTGCGTCATGGGCACCTCGTGAGGTACCCCGCCTTGATCTCTCCGCCTCCTCGCGAGCCAGCCTGACGAGGCCGTGCCTGAGGAGGCTCCTTGTCGTCCACCCCGCGAGGCTTGGCCCCTCGCGAGGGTCTTGAGCTAGTGCTGATGAAGATGGGCCATGCTGGGGCGCCCCTTGAGCCACGCCGCGGGCCGCAGGCAGGCAAGTCTGGGGACCCCCGTTTCCAGAACGCCGACAGTAGCCCCCGGGCCCAAGGCGCGCCCAGACTTGGCTGAGCAAAGAAGCGAAGGGTAAGTGCGAAGCGCCGTGGGCCCTAATAGCCTGCAGCCTCGGGCGCCGCGTGGAGGTTGATTGGACGTGGGTGGCCCTGCTTCCCAACGCCTCCTCATTTTGCGCCCAACTAGGTGGACCCGTGGTTGCACACAATCTTTCCTCTTTTCGCCGCTCGACCGTCCCCTGCTCTTCCTCCTCTCGAGCTCCTGTCTCTGCTTCCAATCCAATCTTGAATCCTCCCTCTTCCCGTCGCCATGGCTCCGACGAAGAAGGGAAAAGGGAAGAAACCGGTGCCTCCACCTCACTCGCCGTCGACGGCGGCTCCCGCCGTCGATCGGTCGATCATACTCAACCAAGAAGGCTTGGGCAAGGTCAGCTCTGCTCTGGCCACCATCTTCAACGAGTGCGGGAGGACGACGGCCTGGCCCGCATCCCACTTCTCCATCGACAGGGTGGTCACCGAGGCCCAGTACTTTGCCGACGCCCTGTGGACGGGATTGGTTCCCCCCTTTTCCGATTTCTTCAACGCTGTGCTTTCTCATTACCAGATCCATATGATGCATTTGGGTCCTGAATCCATTACCCTTCTTGCCGTCTTTGCCTTTTTCTGTGAGGCAATGATGGGCATTCCTCCTTCGGTTGCCTTGCTGCGCCACTTCTTCTCTCTACGCCTCGTCGATCCCACCCAATGCTCAGGGTGCGTGAGCTTCATCGCCGCAATAGAAACAACGGCTTCAGGGATTGATTTCAGCCTTCCTCCGTCTGCGCCTGGGTTCCGCGAGCGTTGGCTGTACGTGGATGTAGGGGTGCCCAGCCCCCTGCTTTCAGAGCCAAAGTCGCCCGCTGTCCCCAATTCAGGCTGGGGCCAGTAGACGCTCATGAGCCCCCGGCTCATCTTCATCTGGCATCGCTTCGCGCTCTTGAGGGCGCTTGGCATGACGGCACCCAAGGTGGTGAAGGAGTTCCTGCTACGCCGCATTGCCCCTCTCCAGCGCCACTCCCCGCCGGATGTGGGCCTTCAGCGGGCGTGAAGATCGCATGAGGCTCCAGGAGGAGGACCTGTCACCCGAAGCGCTGAGGAAGGTGCTCTTGGTCTTGACTGGGGACCCTTCCCCCGGCAGCGTCCGGCATGGGGGGGCTTTGCTGTACCTTTGCTCAAACAGGGGCGACTTGGTGAAGCAGATGCCCGGCTTCGATGAATGGGGGCTGCGCCCCACTGGCCTCATGGGTCCTCGTGAGAACCCAGTGATGATGACTGTCCTCCCAGTCGCCCACGGCGGTCCTTCCTCGAGTGGCAGAGCAGGGAGGCATGGGCCGCCGGAGGCTAAGGGCGCCCCCGCAGGAGTGACGACGCCAGGCTGCACTCCTGAGGGGGCAGCTCCTGAGGCCCGTGCTGCTGCAGCTGGAGGCGTTGAGCCGCAGCCCATGGCGCCCGTGGTTGAGGCCCCTAGGGCCCCAGCTATCCTTCTTGGTGAGGCGACCGGTGGTGTACATCAGGACGACGAACCAGACGCTGAGCATCTAGACGCTTCTTCCTCATCGCAGGCTGACCCCTGTGCTCAACTCATGGGTCGCTTCTGCATGGACTTTGAGGCTCTCCGGAAGAAAAGGGAGGCCTTGGGTGATGATTACCCTTACCGCCTACTGAAGCGCCAGAAGTATTTCGTCATTGATGAGTAAGCCTTCCCCTTTCCTAGCTCCTGATCCTCCGTTGCTTTGGCTGAAACTTGCTCTACAGGGCCCTTCCTACCGAGCTCATGGAGATGGCTGAGGAGCCATCCCCTCAGGCTCCGCCCTCTCCACCGTCTTCGAGCGCTCCAAGTTTTAGCAGAGCCCTTGCGGTGAGGCCAGCCGGAGAGGTGAGCCATCCTGTGGTGCATCACGGCCCTGCGTGCCTTGCAACCCTCCTTCGCGATCCCCCTCGGGGCATCACCAGCCTGCCTTGGGCTTCGCGTCTGATCATGGATGGTGATTGGCTGAGGTTGACCATGCCTCTTCATTTGGGGATGGGCCGGCTTCTGGCCGGGCTTCTGGCGAGCCCTGCCCAGCCATCACGAGGGCGCCAGCCCCTAGCCCCCTGCCCAGAGAGGGGGTGCTGATTCGCGGTCCCCTGTGCTTACTTGTGGCGGAGGACGATGTAGAAGACGTGCTCGAGCACGCCCGGAGGCACCGCGCTCTTCGCCAAGAGTTTCTCCGGAGGGCGGCTGACGCAGTGAGCCAGCTTGGTGAAGAGCTTGATGATGAAGACGCGCGCCTTGAGGCTGAGGGCCTGCGCCTGGTTGAAGAGAGGCGCAAGCTGAAGGCAGCTGTTGCCCTTGCGCGCCACCAGCGTGACCTCGACAACAAGGAGGCCGAGGCGTTGCTGGCGGCCTCTCGGGAGGCTCGTTCCCGGGCCGTAGAGGAGGCCCGAGGGGCTGACCGGCGGCGCGAGGCGTCGGAGGAGCGGGCACGGGAACTCTTGGCCCGGTGCCACTCCCGGGAGCAGCAGGTGGAGCTGCGCGAGACGGCCCTTGCATCGATGAAGGTGGCTTCGGTCGACCAGGAAGAACTCCTGAGGCGTGAGGAGGCACTGACGCTGGAAGCTACTGAGCGCGCACGTGATCTCGAACGTCTGGAGACGAGAGAGCACTTGGTGACACAGGCGAAGGACAACGTCGCTGCGCACGAGGCCCGAGCCATAGTGGAGGTTGATCGCGGGGTGGCGACGGCCCGCTTGAACCTTGAGCGCGAGTTTGAGGAGAGGCTGGGGTTGATTCGGGTCGAGGCTGAAGGCAGGACCTCCGCCCTGAGGGCCAAGCTGGAGGAAGCGACGCGGCGGGCCGATGCTTCTCGGGCCGCCCTCGACATAGCGCAGGAGGAACTGACTACCTCCCGCGCCGAGGCGCTTCTCCACCAGCGGGTGGACGAGGCTGAGGCCGTTGCGCGGCAGAACGAGGACGAGATATGCCAGCGGCGGATTCTAGAGCACGAGCACGACCCCATGCTCGCCAGGCTCCGGGAGAGAGCCAACGCGGCCTTGGGTAACATCTGCGAGGCGGCTGTTGACCAGCCCCACGCAGTCAACTATGCTGGCAATCTTCAATTCTTCACCAACGTGGTGACGCGGCTGGAGGCGCGGTTGGTCGGTGCCAACAGGCTGGTGGAGGAGAGGAGCCGCACCCTGCTCGGACGCGCCTTCTCTCGTGTCTTCAGCGACCTTCAGAACATGTTCCCCAACTTCGACTTTGACGCCGCCATCGCCCAGTACCCCAGGCCGTCCGGGGTGACCTGGCGCGCTGGGTGGAAGACAACGTGGATGCCCTTGTCAGGGCCTTCGCTTCTGATAACGATAACGCGGTCGTGGCTGCTGATGAAGGTGACGTGGTGAACGACCCTGGTGCCGCTGCTGGCGACGCGGAGGGCGATGGCGAGGCCAGCGACACCAGCGACGATTTAGGAGGCGCCCCTGAGGATGCACTGGGGGATTTATCCGACTGACCGCGTGTTGTCCCTGCTTCCTTACCCTACGTAGATAGAGTTCGGGCCTTGTCCTGAAGATTGTAAGAGCATTTTGGGAGTGAGAGCCCCTCATGTAAAAACTCGTATTCAACGTATTAGTAGATGAGATATCACCCGTAGGCCTGCGCCAAGCGGTTGGCTTTGCGACGAGCTAGCGGGCTTGTTTACCTTCGCCCGCTAGGGCCTCGAGTTAGGCTGCGGAGGGCTGTGGTGTCTGGAGCGTCTCCCGAACGAGCCCATCGAACCTGTAATGAAAACCTCCTGAGAAGGCGCGGTGACGGCAGTCTGGGCTGCACGCAAGCTAGGCCTGGCCCGGCTCGCGAGGGGCTCACGAGGGGAGGTAGCTGAGGCGAAGTGGTAACCAGAATGCTAGAGATTGCTCGAACGAGACTAAACACCCCTTCCCCAAACACACGCAAATCTTCGAGCTTAAATCCAACTTAAATTCAATGGGGAAAACGACAACCAAGGGGAAAGCAACGAAAGCAGGCAAAGGGCCGCGTCCGACACCTAGTCTAGTCTTGGACGTCTTCTCACCAACGCGGAGCTAAGTGCTGCCGCTAGGCGTGGGAGGGAGCCCCAGGGCCTGAGGCCGGCACCCCTGAGACTCCGGGGCGTGTACAGCCCCACTCATTATTACGTGAGAGTGTCACGGGGCGGCGAGCTTCACAGGCACTGGGCCTTCTTCACAGGTACCGGCCTTGCTTCATATCGCCAGACGAGGGCCCTGCCTTGCGCCGCACTCTAGTGCCACCAACAACGACCGGAAACCAGGACGCCGCCGATGGGGTAGAGCGGTCGCCAGCGGTTCCCCCGACGACCACAGGTTCTCTGCCAGGGGCAGGCCCTTAGGCACCTCCCCAGTAGAGGGCCTACCTCCTGAGGATGCCTTGCTTCGAACACCGCGGTGGTGATGTCGGATCTTGGCCCCTCTCCTGCAGCCCCTGGCTCCCTCCTCCTGAGGGGTAGGAAGCTGCGGGAGTGGGGCAGCCGCCTATTGTGGTGACCTGCACCTCCTGCGATCCATGGTTGGCGTATGCCGGCTCCTGAGGGATTAGTGGTACCTGATAATTGTTGTTTCCAGCGTAGCCGACGGGGCCTTCCCGGGGCTCCTGGAAGAGCTCAGTTTCTGGTGCCTCGTCCCCCCAGCTTGGGCCGAGGAGCAAGACTTGTTCGTCCTCATGTGCGCGCCCTTGGTCCATCATGTGGGGCACGTACTCTTCTGGGACTGCCATCCCGAAGGCCGTGCCGTAGCACCCCGCACGCCACGCAGTGCTACTTGAGGCACCCGCTCGGGGGTGGTAGCGCGGCGGCCCATCGGGGCCGTGGGTTGTGGCGAGTCCTCCTTCGATGGCCATGGGCGGAGGTAGTGCCGCTGCTGGCCTGGCCGGCATTGGGGTGGCCTTGGAGTCTACTTGGGGCTGCACGGGCATGCATGGAGCCCCCGTGCAGGCCACCCTGGACCTGAGGTGGGAGTTGGGTGCAGAAGGGGGAGCCCCCGAGGCGGCGAAGCCCAGGAGCTCTGCCACCCGCTCTAGCAGCACGTCGTGTCCGCCTTCCAGCAGCCTGCACTGCAGCAGCTCTCGGGCCACAGTGAGCGCGGCCCTCAAGTTTGCCTGCTCCCGTCGGGTGTACGGCGTCGTGGTCGCAGCGTGATGGGAAGCCCTCGCCGCCGATCGCGCCTGCCACGTTGTGAGAGCTGTCGCTGCCTGTCCACGCCGCCTGCGGCCTGCAGCGCTGACCGCGAGCTGCCTGGGGCATGGGGTTGCCCGGGGCGAGTGGCTCCGCGTGGGCGGGCCAGGCCGCCCAGGGATCAGGGTTGCCTGCCTGGTCGCCGGACATGATGATGACGATGCGACAGGACACGAAGCGGCAGAAGGTGGATTCCGGCGCACCCCTACCTGGCGCGCCAAATGTCGGATTTCGGGTTCCGACAGACCCTCTAGATTCGAACACTGGGGTGCGCGCGGAGATTTCGCCCTCTGCCTACCTGCACCTCACCGCCTTGCTATGATCTAAGTAATCAAAGGAACAACACAAGAGACACAGAGTTTATACTGGTTCAGGCCACCATTGTGGTGTAATACCCTACTCCAGTGTGTGGTGTGGTGGATTGCCTCTTGGGCTAATGATGAAAAATACAAGGAAGAACAGCCTTGCGAGGGTCTGTTCTTGGCTGGTGTGATGGACAACTAGGGGGAGCTCAATTTCTCTCTCTCCTGGTTTCCTGGTGATGACCGGATGCCTCTACCTTGTGGTGGCTAGTCCTATTTATAGGCAAAGGCCCCGGGCCTCTTCCCAAATATCGAGTGGGAAGGGCGCCAACAATTGGCCATTTTGAAGGGGAACATCTAGTACACTTATCCTAACTAAAGTTGGTCCTCGCCTGCCAAAGGCTCTGGTGGTGATGCCGGCTTGGGCTCCACGATGACCTCCATCCTGCCGTTCTGCTGGTCTTGGTCTTGTTGCACCGAAATGGATGCCTTTGCTTGATGCTCTCACCTGCGCTTGCTCCCTATACACGAAAGAGGAAAGAAGGACACTGCGTGGGCTGGCGCCCCCCTGGCACCCTTGGTGATCATTGCTTGCGTCATGGGCACCTCGTGAGGTACCCCACCTTGATCTCTCTGCCTCCTCGCGAGCCAGCCTGACGAGGCCGTGCCTGAGGAGGCTCCTTGTCGTCCACCTCGCGAGGCTTGGCCCCTCGCGAGGGTCTTGAGCTAGTGCTGATGAAGATGGGCCATGCTGGGCCGCCCGATGAGCCACGCCGCGGGCCGCAGGCAGGCAAGTCTGGGGACCCCCATTCCCAGAACGCCGACAGCCTAGCTCCTCTCCCATGGCTTGTCTCTTAGGTTCGGAGAAACGCCGAAGAGCCTGCTTAACAGGCTTGAATCCTTGTAGGATGTTCAGGCTGTGCTCGGCCAGCCTGCGTGGGATTCCTGGCATGTCTGAAGGGTGCCAGGCAAAAATGTCCCAATTTTCGTGTAGGAATTCTCTTAATGCGGCGTCTACATCAGGGTTTAGTTGTGCCTCGATGGATGCCGTTTTTGTAGTGTCCGTTGGGTGGACTTGGAACTTGACTATTTCGTCTGCCGACTTGAAGGAGGTGGACTTGGATATTTTGTCGAGTATCACGACGTCCCTGTCCACCGTGGAGCACAACGCAGTTAGTTCCTCGGCCGCTAGGGCTTCGGATAATGCCTCGAGGGCCAGTGCGGCTGTCTTGTTTTCGGCGCGGAGCGCTATGTCTGGATCGCTAGCAAGAGTGATGATTCCGTTGGGCCCGGGCATTTTGAGCTTCATGTACCCGTAATGGGGTATAGCTTGAAAAATTGTGAATGCCTCTCGCCCTAACAGAGCGTGGTATCCACCGCTGAACGGGGCCACTTGAAGTGTGACCTCCTCGGATCTGTAATTATCCGGCATGCCGAACACCACATCCAGTGTGATTTTTCCTGTACAGCACGCTTCCTGACTGGGCACTATTCCTCTAAAGGTTGTGTTGCTTCGCTCAATGAGGCTCCAGTCTATTTCCATTTTTCGTAGGGTTTCCTCATAAATGAGGTTCAATCCGCTGCCACCATCCATGAGTACCTTGGTAAGTCAAAAGCCGTCCACTATCAGACTGAGGACCAGTGCGGCTGGTGCTCGGGCTGTCCGAAATTTAGGTTCGTCACTGGCATTAAAGGTAATAGCCGTGTCACTTCATGGGTTTATTGTCGCTACCTGGTGGACTTCTGTAAGGCTACGGAGCATTCGTTTCCTCCCATTGTTTGATGCAAAAGTCTCCAAGACTGTTGGTACCGTACTGGCGTTCCTCAAGTGGTGCTCTGCGGATTCTGGAGTTAGAAGCTCCTCGCCACTTCTGGCCACCTGCTAGAGTATCCAACATGCTCTAAGGCTATGATTTGGTGTGGCGCCCTCTGTACTATGAATTTTACAGGGTCCATTGAGCCATCCCTCCAGTACGGTTCCATACCCTATAGAGAGTTTTTGTTTTTTGTTGTTTGGCCCAGGTGCCTGGCTATAATGCGCCCTTTTGTTTCGGGCTGGGATTGTATTCAGGGTCGGATTGTCCCAGAATTTTGTTTCGGTTTTCCAAACGCTTTCTGTTGCACAGTACTTTCGTACTATGGATGCCAAGTCGGCAAAGCATGTAATTTCACGGCGACTTATGGCGTTGAGGATTCCGATGTCCGTGCAGTTGTTGCAGAAGAATTAAATTGCATCCCCCTCACGGCAGTCCTTTATCCTGTTCATAACCAGGAGGAATCTGGCCTAGTAATGGTGTACTGTTTCTTTGGTCTCTTGCCGAATTTGGGATAGATCCCTTATATTTTGGTGGGCAGGTGGATTTAAATCTAGAACCTCACCTGATCTGAGACTCAGGGGCCAAGAAATTTCCGAACTCGGAAGCTTGGGTTCTTGGATGTTATCCAATGAATCAGGCCCGTTGACTAACTTTAGGTTTAGGGCTTGAGTGACGTCCTCCCCTCTGTGGGTGTCCGGCTTGGAGGGATCAGGAATCCAGACACATCTGGTCCTTAGGAAGGGTGAAGATTCGCCGCATTGTTCCTCCACCACTTCAACTTGGTGGGTGACCTGGGGAGAGTCAATCTCTCTCGGATCAGGTTTAAGCCCAATCTGATCGTAGTCTGTAGCGACTCCCAGGGCGGCGATGCGATCCAAGAGCTCGTTTAAGGAAGAGAGCTCCATCGGATCTAACTGCTCGGCAAGTTCCGAGTTGACGTGGAGATTGCTTTTGATGACCCAAGAAGTCATCATCGGCGCGGCGGCCGAACAGACGGTCATTAGAAAACCGCCTAGCCGGAGAGTTTGGCCAACAGCCAAAGCTCCTTTTAGCAACAGCGCCGTCTTTAAAGACAGGGTGCGGCATCCTTCCTGACGGTGACGACCCAGAGGGACTCTCAATGAAAGCACCAATGTCGGTGTCAAAACCGGCGGATCTCGGGTAGGGGGTGCCGAACTGTGCATCTAGGCGGATGGTAACAGGAGACAAGGGACGCGATGTTTTTACCCAGGTTCGGGCCCTCTCGATGGAGGTAAAACCCTACTCCTGCTTCATTAATATTGATGATATGGGTAGTACAAGAGTTGATCTACCACGAGATCAGAGAGGCTAAACCCTAGAAGCTAGCCTATGGTATGATTGTTGTTCGTCCTATGGACTAAAACTCTCCGGTTTATATAGACACCGGAGAGGGCTAGGGTTACACAGAGTCGGTTACAATGGGAGGAGATCTTCATATCGTATCGCCAAGCTTGCCTTCCATGCCAAGGAAAGTCCTATCCAGACACGGGACGGAGTCTTCGATCTTGTATCTTCATAGTCCAAGAGTCCGACCAAAGGTCATAGTCCGGCCATCCGGACACCCCCTAATCCAGGACTCCCTCAGAACCCATGGCCAGGATAGCTCTCGTCGTCCTCTTCTTCTTCATTGTCTTCCATCATAACCCCTCTTTATCCATGCTTGGTCCAAACATTATAGTGGGGCATGAAACCGGACTCAAATAGGTGGACGTGATTGGTTCGTGACGTTGAGTAATTGTGACCATTCTTATAGCCAGCACATGGACAAGGCATAAAACCATTTGCCCACTTGTTTGCCTCAGTGGCAAGCAGAAAAGTATGCACGCCATTAATGAACTCGGGAGAGCATCGGTCATCATACATCCATTGTCGGCTCATCTTCATTACACAACACCGAAAAGACCAAATTAATACAAGTTCATACATATATATATATAGTTCATACAACACTTAAATGCAACAAACAAATAACTCTCTAGCTAAACCATTTAAATGCAACAACAAATGCGATCAAGATTTCAACTAAGGTAACAATTGATCCAACAGCATAATGATACCAAGCCTCACTATCAATGGCATATTTTCTAATCTTTCTAATCTTCAAGCGCATTTTCTCCATCTTGATCTTGTGATCATCGATGACATCGGCAACATGCAACTCCAATTCCATCTTCTCCCCCTCAATTCTTTTCAATTTTTCTTTCAGATACTCGTTTTCTCTTTCAACTAAATTAAACCTCTCAACAATAGTGTCGGTTGGAATTTCCGGTTTACATACCTCCTAGATAAAATTATCCATGTCAACTTGATGGGCATAATTTGTCATAAACACGAAATGGAACAACTAGTTTTAAAAGAGAATATACCACATCTGAATCATAACAAGGACGAGGGCTGACGGGGACGGATATCAAAACCATGGCACTATGTATAACAAACAACGTATGGGTAAGATAATTATACGAGTAACTATATATCCAAATCACAGAAACATCAATTTGGTAATGTAAAACATTCATGAACACGAGCCTCACCACAAGGTGGTGCCGGCGACGGGGCGGTGCGGGCGATCAACGGTGGTTACTATGGAGATTTAGAAGGCACTAAGTAAACCACACCTACATATGCAAACTAAGTGTTATTTTTGACCTCAAGTTGCGTATAAATCAAATACTAGCACATATAATTCCTCCCAAATTACTAAACTCACAAATTAATCACTGTACAAAGCATTGCAAGAGCTAATCTAGCAATGAGAGATGAAAGGACAAAGTTGCTAACGTTTGTGATAATTTGAATGGATGGGGCCCTTCAAATCTTGACAAATTTTGGGCAAAATGTGTGATGAGCTCGAGGAAGATTGGAAGAACAGAGGAGGAGATGGGAAAGGGGAAGAACAGAGCGAGCTCGGGTGGATGAAGGGTTTATGTAGGACGACCTTTAGTACCGGTTCGTAACACAAACCGGTATTAAAGGTGCTGGAGGGCCCCCAGACTGACAACATCCCGCAACTACTCACTTTAGTACCGGTTCGTGGCACGAACCGGTGCTAAAGGTTCTCCACGAACCGGTACTAATGAGAGCGGCCGTCTAGCCATTGGGACCGACACTAATGGACACATTAGTGCCGGCTCAAAATCAAACCGGCACTAATGTGCTTCACATTTGACCCTCTTTCCACTGGTGCTACCTAAGTCTGAGACATTATGTGTGATCAGGTACATCGCACAAGCCACGAAGCCAAGAGCTGAAGAAGAAGAAACAAGCATCAACTCTCTGTCCAGCCCGGAACTTCCGGCCAGAGCCCGGAACTTCCTGCCCCGGAACCTCCGGCCGCCCGGAACTTCTGGCCTCCGAAGACCCAGACAAGCCCGGGCGTGCCAACTCTCTGGTTAGCCCGGAACCAGCCTCCGGAACTTTTGGCCTAGCCGGACCTTCAGGCCCCTAGACGTCAGACTAGCCCCGGCCGTGCCAACTCTCTGGTTAGGCCGGACCCTCCCCGGAACCTGGTCGAAACTTCCGGCCCTGCCTGCGCGCAATGACTTGGGGCGAGGCCCGTGTACCCTTTTGCCCCCGAGACTATATATACTCTTCTCCTACCTACGTTTTAGGGATAGCAATGGTTTAGCTCATTTGTGAGATAGAGCTTTGCTCATCCATCCGGATCTACTCCACCGAGAGAGACCACTCCCTCTTTGGAGAAGATCCACCTTAGATTCAAGACCCCTTCATGGGAAGACCCCTCAAGACCTCCTCACGGAGATGAACTAGTTACCTCTTGTATCATTCTTTGTTGGATTCATATCGTGTATCTCTTTGTGTTTCGAGGATCTAGCACATGTGTAATTGAATCTTGTTGGTTTGAGTGATTTCTTCCATGTTTCTCCTGTGTTTTCCCTCGTGTTCCTCGTGTTCTTCGTGAGATCTGCTCCAATCGTGAAAGATCGGGCATCTAGGGTTCTACCCTACATCATCTTGGTATCATGAGCCACGTTGATCATGATTTTGGAGCCTCCCTCTTTGTTTTCTAGCCTAATTTTGTGGTGATTCGTCCCAATTTTGAAAATCCCCACAAAAATAGCCCTCCCAATTTTTTTGTGATTTGTTGGTATGATGAAGTTTTGTTGGATTTGATCCGTGGATTTCGCGTGTGGCACGTAGATCTGGCTCCTCCACCCTTCCATCCACCAATTTTTTTTGTTTCCCCTTCGGATTTAGGTTTTTCCCGAAGTTTTTCCGCTCAAATTCCCGATCCCCAAATTCCCTGTTCTGGGCAGAATCGCGACCCCCGGAACTTCCAGCCCCACCCAGAACTTTCGACCACCGGACCTTCCATCCACCCTGGAACTTCCGACCCCCGGACCTTCCTGTCACTCTGTAACTTCCGGCCCGTGGACCTTCCATCCTCCCCGGAACGTCCGGCCTTGACAGAAAGGCTGCACATCTTCAACGACTTCCGCTACTTTGCTAAATTTGACTGTGGTGCAGCAGTATCTTCGCCAACATACTAAAGGCCGTGCACTACGAGATCGACCACTTCATCACCATCCGTCCTTGTTTACATGAGACAAACATTGGCGGTAACCTCGACGACATCTTTTTCTACTCCTTGCAATTACATTGATAAACCCCATAGCCTTCCTTTTGCATCGCTTACCCATCGAGACTAGACATTGAGTATTGTCGGCAATGCAGCTAGTGCACATTAGTGATCATCATCTAGTTGCATATATCATCATCGTGGTGTTAATATCTTGGTATCACCTCTTGTGTCACAAGGTTGTCATAGCATATACACAATTGCTAGCTTGGTTCATGAAGTTTTGCATAAGTGGCCATCAAAAGAGCTTAATAGAGAAAGAGCCAAACAAGCTTTTAAGCAAAAGAGAAAAGATAAGCAAAGAGCTTTTAAGCAAGAACCATAGCATCATAAAACATTAAGATTGTCATAATCGATCATCTTGGATCATATCATAGGAATACCATACATATAGCATACTTGGGATAGAAGTCGTTGCATTTTTGCTTCGTAGGTTGTGCATAAGTTTAGTATCCGCCTATTGAGAAATTGTGCTAGCGTCTTTCTACTGTTGTGCAACAAGAGCATTTTCTGTGGATTCCACATTTTGAGCTCATTTTTGGTTGCACGACCCCACCTATCTATTTGCGTGTGTGTTTTCGTGTACCATCTCTTGCTATTGGTCTACTTGTTGCATTGCAAATTTGCAACTCTTTTCCAACATTATTGAGCCTCACTAACAATTGCATCAATTTTGTGCCACCATCCTAACCGAGCTCCACTATAAGCTTTTACTTCTGTAGGTGTGAGAACTGACAAGAATTGGTACCAATTGTGCTATTTCCTTGTTACACATTTGAGTGATCATTGATCCATATTCAACATTGGTCAAGGTACATTTGGTATAAGTTCTTCTCTTTCTCCCACTCAATATTTGCTTGGAATGATGGATAGTCCAAGTTCTTCTACCAACCCACTCTTCATCGAGCAAGATGATGACATGTCATCTTATGTCACCAAGAGCCACCTCTTAGGTGCACAAAGAGCTTTGCATCAAGAACAACAAGCAATGAGCGACCGCATCAACAATCTCGCCACCGACTTGCGACTCTCCGAGCAACATACAAGAGACTACTTCGATAACAAGCTTGACGAACACAAACAAGAGAACGATGCAAGAATGGATGAGATTCGTGCTTTGTTGATCAACCTCTCTCCTACCACTTCGTCCTACTCAGGACGGAGCTGCTCGAGTCGACACTCCTCCGACAACTCAAGTACACCGACATCAAACACTCTTCCCAAGCTGTGTGCCAAGACCGTCAAGAGAACCGCAATCCTCTATACCGAACGGACTCTCAAGAGAGACTTATCGTGCAAGAACATCGACATTGCCAAAACTAAGCAACCTACGCGCAAACACAAGAACGGCAAAACCAACGCCGCCAAGAGGAAGAGCGACCGCGACAACACCAAGAGGAGCAAGACGATGAAACTGCCCGTCAAATAGAACAACGGCGTGAAGCCCAAGCACTTGAGGCGCAATGTGCCCTCCAATACACAAGTCGCACCATCGCCAATCGCAACCGACATACACACGAACAAGAAGAAGCACTTCGTGAAGAAGTCCAAGAGAGGAACTATCAAACACGATTGAACCGACAAGCTCCACTTCAAGCTAGACGATAACCCCAAGTTCGCCAAGAGCAACATGAGGTTGATAATCCTCCACGGCAAGAGCAACATGAGGTTAACAATCCTCCACGCCAAGAGCAACATGAGGTTGACAACCATCCTCGTCAAGGGTGACATCATCACCCTCGACCACAACAAAATGAAGAGCAACGCTACGGCAAGCTCAAGTTCACCATGCCCAAGTTCAGCGGAAGCAATGATCCCGAAGAGTACCTATCATGGGCATTGAATTTCAACAAGATCTTCCATTTGCCCAACTACGAGGAAGATAAGAAGATCGCCATGGAATCCCTTGAATTCCAAGACTATGTACTCATTTGGTGGGAGCAAGTTCTTGAGCGATGAGAGGCAAGAGGCGAGCCGCCCATCACAACATGGGATCAAATGAAGGATGTCATGAGAGCATGCTTTGTGCCAACATACTACAACCGCGACCTCGTCAAGAAACTCCAACTCCTCAAGCAAGGAACAAAGAGCGTTTAAGAATACTAAAAATAAATGGAGATTGCCATGATACGAGCCAATGTCATGGAAGACAATGAGCAAACTATGGCCCATATCTTGAATGGACTCAATCATCCTATCAAGAAGATTGCCGACTTCCAACCTTACTCAAATCTCATCGAGCTAGTGAACCAAGCCACCAAAGCAGAGCGGGAAGTGCAAGATGACATCAAGTATGACAAGTTCTCTTCCAAGTCCTACGGCCTCTCCAACAACCAAGCTTCAATGACTCCAACACCCTCTACAAGCAACAACGACAAGTCAAATTACAAGAAGACTTCGACAAATTCAAGTCATTCTCCTACTACAAGCAACGTCAAGCTAAGAGTGGCTTCATTATCTACTCCAACCGATGCGACCATCAAGACAAGTTCAATCAAATGCTTCACATGCGGCGGCCGAGGCCAAAAGTCCTTCGAGTGCACCAACAAGTGCACGATGATCCTCAACGATGATGGAACCTATGACTCCATGAGTGAATAGGAAATGGAAGCCCTTGAGCAAGTGGCCATGCACCGGCAAGTGAACAAAGATGAAGATAATCAAGTCTTTTGTGACGAAGATTCGAGCCCCGTTCTCGTCGTCTCCAAACTTTTGACTCTTCAACATCAACAAGACGAAGACCAAAGATGCCATATCTTCCACACCAAGGCCGGCATCAAGGGAAGGTCCGTAAAGGTCATGTCACAGCCTGGTTTTTTCCCTCTTTTCTTTGCTTGATTTTCAGCTAAGTTGGTTTGGATTTGGAGTTTTGAATTATTCCATTTGGACTTGATCACTTGGGTATCCATTGATTTTCACCCAAGTGCCCCCTCTCCTCTTCTAATCCATCACTTCACCCCTGGCCAACCCAACAATATTTCTTGGAATATTTTTATTAAATAAAAAATATTCATTTTGCCTCCTAAACCCTAGCTAAACTCTTTGACCTCCAAAGCAACCCTCATTTCTGTTGCCCCAAAAATCCCGAGAAAAATCCCAAATATTCTTTGGACCCTAGGGCACATTTCTGTGCAAAAATATTTCACCACTCTTTGGAGTATTTTTGCTACAGAAAATAAAAACACTTCTAGGCTAAAATGGTAGTTTCTACATCAACTACCTTTTTATTAGCTCCATTGTAGCTGGTTCTCCCTGTGCTTATTCACCTTAGTAAGAGTCAGTAAAACCCCAAAGATCATCCCTTGAATCACTGTGGTTTGACCACAGTAACTGTTCAAAGTTTCTGTCCAGTAACTAAACATCTTCACCATTTCACTTCTACTGCACCTGGAAACCAACTGAGCCGTGGTAACACCTAAAGTTACTAAGGACTACACGCCAGACATCATGGTTAGTGCATATGCGGCCTGATGTCACGGTCCACACAGTGACTGCGTTCGTCCGAAGGGGCTGGCATGCCAAACGCGCGCTCTGCGCGACGCCAGCGCCTCTGTAGAGCGCGTGCTCGCTGCCCAGCCTGCCGCAGCGCGCCAACCCTCTCCCCCATCCTCGTCTCCACCATCTTAACTCCACCCTGCCGCTCGCTGATGTCGGAGCTCGCCGAAGTGAGCATGGGCACGGTCCGGCCAACGGCACAATGCGCAGCGCACTGTGTCACTACTAGGAAAAGGCCTACTAATGAAGCACCGGTTTTGCCTACTAATGGCGCACTACCGGTGCGCCATTAGTATCATGCCACTAGTATTTTTTACTAATGGCGCACCAAGCAGTGCGCCATTAGTATGTAACACCATGCGCCATTAGTATGCCTTGGCATACTAATGGCGCACCTTGAGGTGAGGTGATGCGCCATTAGTATGAATATTTGTTTTTTTACTTTTCTGATTTTTGCACAGGTTACAAAATATATTATTGGACAAAATATAGACAACAGCACACAATAATAGCAGATTCATCGAATACAATAGAAGATTAGTCTCTGAATATAATTCATCATATTAGTCTCCAAATTCAAAAGACTGAACAAAGATAAAACATTACAAGTCTCAAGACCGCGAGTATCGAGTTTGTCTTCACATTACAAGTCGATATCGATCATCTAAACTACCATCACATAGAAGAGAGCTGCGGTCATCACGATGAGCATCATCGTGATCAAATTGGTCTTCATCCGGTTCCTCCAACGCTCCCTCCTCTCTCCCGCTAGATAGCGGGCATATCTAGGTTCGGCCTCCGCCCTAGTGGTGTACCCTTTGTAACTGTTAACACTGAAACGGTGAACCTGTCTCCGACACTCCTCCCAGTCGTCGTAGACTCCGGGAACCTTACCCTTGTACACGACATACGACGACATCTCTATGCACAAGCCAAACTACAGACAATACATAAGTAATATGTAAGTATGCAACAAAAGGATCGGAAGAGAAAAGCAAGACATTAATAGCACGATTCACGGTCCTACTAATAAATAGCATCGATTACATCTAAGTTGAACGTTTTTCCAAACCAAAGAGACATACGAATTCATTAAAGTTTAATTACAACATGAGCCAATCAATGTTTCAGAACTACACATCACTACTTTCGACTCGACTCATCGGACAGGAGCGTGGATGAAGCCGTCGCTTGTCGTGATGGTCATGAAATCGCGGTCGTTGTCACCCTGCATTTGTAGCGTTCCATCTATCTCACTGTTGGACGGTTGATATCTGAGGAAGAACTGCCCCGAGGTATGAAGGACATCTTGATGGATGATGTCCGCAAACTCCGATTGGATGCGAAAGAAAACTTGTCTGAGGTCCGCGTCCTGGATTGCCGACAAGCTCGCGGCCCAATCTTTGAGATTATCTGGTAGCAGAAGGTGATGATGGTCCCTTACGATTGCCCGCATGTGATGGAGGGTGTAGTAGGCATCCTTCTGACCGCCAGGCAGCTGCTTGACGCAGCAGAACTTCGTATTGTGTGAGAACATGTGCTTGCCGTACTTACGAACTGCCCTGGTGAAGGTGCCTCCAGATTTGGCGTAGCCGGGGAGAACATCATCAAGAACTTTCTTGACATTTGTGTAGTCTATCTTGGAGTTACGATTCAGGTCAAAATACGTGGCCATGGAATATTTCGGGCTTAATAGGATGAGTGTGCAATGTGTGTCACTGCACAGAACACAGAATGTTAGAAAAAAAGAACGATCAAAATCTAAGAAATCATATGTTACGGGGTAGTTAAGGGATGACTTACTCGGGAAAGTAAGCCACAAGGAAGTTATCCTTATCTGGGTTTGCCAGAATGACGCCTTCGAGGTGTGAACTCGCAACTTGGCGGTCCCCAGCGCTGCTCAAGTGCTTGGCACGCATGTAGAAGGGGTCGACTATCACGATGTCCGGGGTCTTGTCTCTAATGATCTGCATCTCCATACTCAGCAAAAACAGCGGAACGAAGGTGTAGTGCAGCGGATGAAGGTTAAGCATAGCAAAGATGTCATCAAACCGCAGGACGATCATACCCCCGATGTCGCCATCCACAAAGCCCTTGCTCTCTGGAACCTTGGCCACGAAAACCGGGTATGCCACATCATTCTCTCTGAGACGCCGCTTCTCCAAAGAAAGAACACTGTCGTGCAGACTCCGCATAGCACCGGTTACAACATTGAGCATATTTGGCGGTAGCAATCGCCCTACCCGCCACATGCACCCTCCTCGAAATATCCTTAGGTGAAGGTGGCCCGCTGAGCATGGATCGAACTCGGTGCCGGCTGGCTCACACCGGCGCCCTTGTTAGTCTTTCGTTTCTGTCCCTTCTTCTTGATCTCCTGTAATGGGACCGAGTTCTGCTCACAGACCGCCTTCTTGAGCGTGTTGGGGTTGATAATATTTCGCACCTCAGCTATCTGAGGCTCGGTGAAGGCAGGAGCTGGAGGCGTCTCCTGAGAACTGAACGCCAGACGACGCCTGTTGCAATTGGATTTCTCCATCATACCAGCTAGATCGCGGTCGTCTTGGTTGGGTTCTTGAGAAAGAGGCCCGCAGAACTCGTCAGTGTACCCATGTTCAGCAAAGTACTTATCGACTTTGGTAAATGTACCGTCGTCGTTGTTGTCGTCGTCCGGATCCTGTGCCATAGAGATGTCTGAATCCTGTGCCATAGGGATGTCCGGCAGGTCCGGTAGCATTGCGGCGTTCTTGCCATGGCTTGGCACCGACACGACTGGCGGTCTTGTCTATGGGGTGGTGTCCCCCGCCCCCAAACGAATCAGGCTCTTCATCCAAAGCAGGGGCCAATTTACGCAGGTGCTGAGGGTCATTCATCCTCTTCGTCCCCAGCGGGTCGAATCGGAGATAACAACTCGTCGCAGCCTGGTAGCACCCGAACCACTTCAACCCTATACACTGTGGGTGGCATCGGATTACCGTGGAACATGGGGTTGCCCCGCTGAATGATTCTGCCCTAGGCGACATCGACCAACTCGCCGCCCACGAAGTGCAGAAGAGTGCAAGGAACATCGGCGGCGCCCTGCGAAAACATGTAGGGCGTCAGGGATGCCCAGTCAAAGGCAAGGAGATGAAGTCATTGGACGAGAGGCTTAGTTACCATGATGCCGTCGAGCTCGGCTAATGTCGAGGCACCGCCAACGGCAGGCGTGCAGCTGACGGAGGGGCCGCTTGCTGGCGAGGTGCCAGCCGGTGTACACCCGAGTGCATTAAGCTTCAATGCCCGTGCCGGCGCCGGAGACATGAATACCGCCTCCGCCGGATACACCAATGGCGCCGCCGGAGACACCAATGGCGCCGCCTGCGCACTGTGCGAGTTGCTGGCCGTGCAGCTGGGAACCGGGAGAGGCCCCTGTTGGCCGCCCGCAATCCACGTCGTCAGCCCATGAATCAACGTAGGAACCATGGCGTTGAGCTTCATTCCCAGTTGTTGTTCCACTTGCTCTTGGACAAGCTCCGGAATCTGCGCCACTTGTGCCTTGAGTGCTTCAACCTCGCGCGACTGGCTTTCCGAGCTGGTCTTTATCTCCTTTCGCCCACCAGCGGTATAGTATGACGACCATTTTATGGACAAGCCTTTGCCGGCCACACGACCAGCTGACGTCGGCTTATTGAGCTTATCCTTGTTTTTCATTATGCTCAACGCCCTATTTAAAGGGGTGTCGAAAGGGGAGCTCTGAGACGACCCCGCGCTACTTCTTTCAGTGTCCTACGGAAGGAACGTGAACGATTTAGAAATATTGGGGATTAATTAGAGTGCAACCATATGGAGCTAATTACGTGGGGTATATTCCTTACCAGAACAAGCTCGAGCGCCCTAATCTTCGGATCCGTGGTAAGCTCCTTTGTTACCGGGTCCTCCTTGTACCGGGCCCTGAGAAAGTTCCTGGTCTTCTTGTCACGGTATTTCTCGAAGCGGGGCGGTAGGCCTTGCTCGGCACGCTCCGCGTCCTCATTGTCCCATATAGGCTCCGCCACTCTGTAACCGCCGGGACTGAGTTGGTGGACCCCTAGGTTCAACTTCCGCTTTTCTTTCCCCCACGGACTTGATTTGGAGGTTGCGCTACTCTCGCACTGATCTTAAACTCCTTGTACTCATCTTCGCTCATCAAAGGATATTTTGCCTTGATCTTGTCATAACTACCACCTTTGTCAACCATTGCCTTCACCGTGCTTCTCCAAGTACACAGGGTCGTGGTCATCCTCGTGAGGGCGATACTGTTCACTTTATTCCCTGAGAGGCGTGTGTTTGCAAACTCAGCGGGGAACTTGTATCGTTCGTGCAGCTTCGTGAAGAGGAGGCTGCGCAAATTCCCGTGGTCCTTATGCCTTAGGTTCTCGGTGTTGATCGAGACGGTGCTCTGGAGAATGCACCCGAGCTGAACCAAGTACCCCTTGACTACTTGTTTGGGCACCGTCGGATTCCCGTCGGAGTCCACTTCAGTAAATTCCTCCCTGACGGTGCCGAGCATGCTCGGGCGCTGGTCCTTCCATTGCCTCTTCGGTTGGCTGCCATCTATGTGTGCGCTGCCATCATCAGTGGTGGCATCCTCGGTGGCGCCATCAGTGGTGTCATCCCTGATGCCACTAGGTGTTGTGTAGTCAGGATCGGTGTCTTCCGTGGCGTCCTCATAGCGATGATGTTCTTTCTCCAACTCCTGGGACAGCTCCCAGAATTGCTTGCCGCCCGAACCGCCAGCCTCATCATGTTGGACCATGTTTCGCTCTAAATAGGAAAAGAGTTTGGTCAAAAAGTTGGTTATTGTCAAGGAACAAGATCATGGCGTCATCATTTAGGGTTTGTCGACACCGAGGCATCCTAAAAGCTAAGCTTTTATCATTTAGGGTTTATCGACGCCGAGGCACCCTAAAAGCCTAAGCGTACATCATTTAGGTTCTCATCGACACCGAGGCACCCTAAAAGCCAAGGTTTCATCATTTAGGGTTTGTCGACGCCGAGGCACCCTAAATGCTAAGTTAAGTTTTCATCATTTAGGGTTTATCGATGCCGAGGCACCCTAGGTTGGGCCTAATCACTTGGCACTAATCACTTGGCTCTACTGCCACCTATGTGATCCTACTTAATTAAGTACTAAGATACCCCGGCCCATGCATTAGTAGCAATTACCCCATATGTCCAATTTTTAGCAAAGTCATGCTAAAATTCACGAAAAATTTCAGCATGACCTTTGCTGAAAATAGGACATATGGAGTACCCGAATTTGCCGGAACGGAAGTTAATCGACATTCCGGCAAACTCAAGGGCCTCTCGGTGTACCTGCAAAATCATCACGACATGAAGGGCCTCAAGCAGCAGCGGAGTCTCCCAGGACCCCATTTTTTTGCTAAATTTCTTTGAGCAACAATCAGAGCAGAAAATTCAGCATATTTCTATACAACAACACTGTAAAGATGAATAACAGTTCTACAACAGCCCATTTATATACAATAGCATCTTTGGTCATACCAATTTCTGAAACAATTCAAATCTGAACTGTATCTCTGGTCATACAAATTTCTGAAACAATTCAAATCTGAACTGTATCTTTGGTCATACAAATCTCTGAAACTATACAAATCTGAAATATATATTTGGTCATACAAATTTATGGAACTAATAAAATCTGAACTGTATCAATACACATATATAGCAATTGACAGGAGCTTCATCATTTTTAGTAACAACAATACATATATAGCAATTGGAAGCAAACAGATGTACACATAAGATAAAAATGTAGTGCTGAAAGTTTAATGCTTACAAAAGACTTGCTGAAATAGTGAAAAATATGGAGTCACCAAGCTGGCTAAGAAACTCCCAAAGTCCACTAGCAAATCCAAGATCTAATCCTGTTACACACATGATAACAATTTAAGATAATTAGGATAAGGATAGTAGGAAATGAAAAAGAAAGAGCTAAAAAAATCACAACAAAAAAATAATAAAAACCTAGTCCTAAAAGAAAATAAATCCTAAAAGAAAAGAAATCCTAAAATCTGGAGCAAGTCCTAGCAGTAGTAGTCCAACTAGATGGCCACCACTACTACTCCTATCACTAGAGTAAACAACAGTTGTGTGTTCAACATCTTTACTAATAGTAAATTTGCAGTACTCCATTATCTACTCCTGCAACTTCAACTACTATAATATCCTACAACTACTACAACAACATAAAACTACTATGCATCATCTTCCTACAACTACTCCTCTTCAGCAGCAACAACATAAAATTCCTGTTTAGTTAAATTCATGTTAAACATCATTTGGACCAGAGCCCAATCCTTTCTTCTGCTTGTTAGTAGAACTATTGTTTCTTCAACTTATGCAAAAATTGAACATCATATGAAGCATTAATTCCAGAGAGTTTAGCAGCTAAAGTGAGATACAATTCCAAACAATGCAACAGAAAGAAGGAATTACGACAGATCATTTCAGCACCAAACTAATGGAATGAATTGCAACAGAACATTTTACTGAAAAAGTGGACTATAATGCAATCATTAAACTGAAACGAGCAAGTGACCGAATTGAGAGGATAATCAGCCACATTTAATCGTTATCTAGAACAAAATTAGATAATCACTGAAGAATAAAAGGATTTTTCAAAGATTTTAAACAATATTCTAGTTTCTCTAAATTACTTTTAATTCGAGTTGGCCAAGTTAATTTGACTAGTCAAAAGGAGAGGTGTAACCCATATGTCATAGGCTTAGATATTTTTAATCTAATTTATCTGACAGTAGGTTCCACATGTCATATACACTAAATCTAATAACCACTAATTAGCCTAACCACCTAAGCCAATTATCCTAAACTATAGCAAACTAGCCTAAGGGTCGGCCTGTATGCGGCAGCAACACCAACGCAACTACTACAAGCATCAGCATTAGCGGCCAGCAGTAGCAAACAATGACTAAGAGCAGCAGCAGCTAGCGACAGCAGAAGCAGTGGGCAGTGGCGGAACAGGGCGCGGCCAGGCGACAACGCGCACGGCCGAATGCGGCTCCGGGCGAGCTGGGCGGCAGCCGTGTAGACCATAGCAGCAATTGCAGGCTGCAGCGCCGCCATCAGGAGCGGACGGCTGCAGGCCAGGGCGCGGGCCCGCGACCAGGGAATGGACAGGGGCAGGGTGAGCGCGGTCTGGTGCGGTCGGGTGACAGCCGGAGGCGAGGTCAGGCAGTGGGCAGCACGGTGGCCATGCGCAGAGCAAGGCCCGACCAAGGCGGATAGTGGTGCAACAAAATCATAGGGGCGGCGCTACGGGAAGCAAGCGACCAAGGGGAGGAGAGGAAACTGAAGAGCATCTCACATCGGTCGCAGAGGAGTAGACGGCGTGGTCGGGGATGGCGTGGTCGGGGACGGTTCAACGGTGAGGCCGCGGTGGCCGGAGGTGGAAGAAGGCGCAGACGAAGACGAAGAAGACGAGGGTTGGGGCGGCAGGGGTGGGGG